>NC_028358.1:8632476-8664732 GCF_000741045.1 Vigna radiata var. radiata
TATATATATATATATATATATATATATATATATATATATATATATATATATATATATATACTTCTTTTTCATCCCTTATCTAGTTCCTCTAATTTTGAAACTATCGTCATCACATTTTTGCATCACCACCATATTTTTGCATTGTCATTGAGTCATCGTTGCGCTTTAACTATCACCACCTGCTTTTGCCTCCTCTCCTCTTTCTCCTCATCTTCTCCTTTTCCGTGTCTTTTTCTTTTCTTACTCATCTCTCCTTAATATTAAAAATCTTATCCAATTAAACATGATTTTTTTTGTTTAATTTATTAATGAATTTATCGACAGATAAATATACTAAAAATTAAAATTATGATTTATTGATGGAATTTACCAATTAAATGGATCATCTATATATTTATCGATGAAAATAGAATACAAATTATAATTTATTAACAAATTTAACTAACAGATTTAATTAACAGACAAAGTCATTATCAACCAATTTTTTTCATTAATTTAAATTTTAAAAGTAGCTAATAACTCTAGATTTGTCAATGAATTTATTTCTATTAGTAAAAATCATCCATAATTACAAAAATTCTTATAATGATAAAATCGTATTATTTGGTTGACACAAAAGAAAAATAACTTGAGAAAGAGAGATACACAAGACGGTTTATATAGTTTATGTAAATTAGAAACTAGTTATAATTCTTAATCAAAAGTCAATTTTCACTAAATTTGAATATTTACTTGTTGCCTAAGTATTATTTGTTGGAATCACTCTTGACTTATAACATGAATATTCTTTTATTAACTTATGAAAGCTAATCAACAAGTATTATTAATTTATTATCATCTTCTTTCAGGGAAAAGCGAGTATAAAATTATAACATTTCTTTTAATTTAATTTTTATTATAGATTTATCATTGTTAATATGGTTTTTTCTAAAAAGAAATATGGACAAAGAAAAAGTGTTAGTAATTTATTAAGAAGCTTGCATAATTAATTGTGGAGCTCGATGACCCATTTTTTTCCAATTGAAAAAGTGTTATGAAGCTTATCATTATGTTTTTGTTGCTTCACTTTCTTTTTGTCTTTTTTTTTTTTTTTACCATATATCGAAGAAAGAGACTCGAGAATCATTCTCTTTGATTAGTTAAAATTTTACCAATTTATTACTATATGTTAATAATGGATTGATTTAAATATTGTTTTACACAAATTAAAATGTTTAATAATTATATACTCTTACGGTATAACTAGGCTGACATAATGGTTAAACACCTTCTACTAGGAAGATGTTTCCTATTGATAGAAAAGTCATCCCATTCTTGTTGTGTACGGAATCCATCACACCAATAATATTTACCGTTTTTCAAGTATAATTAATTTATTATATAATTAACTAGAAAAATGGATAAAAACACAAAATAAACCTAATATGACATGATAAATAAACTCGTGTGTGCTCCTTTTTTAGCTATTTCATTTTAATCAAGTGTGTCAAGATTTAGTAGAAAAAAAAAATACTCATTCAGAATAAAAACATATTTTAAATACAAAGATATTTTAATAATTTTTATTTTTAATTTAAAATAAAAAAATAGAAACATTCATCTAATCCTAATCCATTCTTCTAACTTATCTACTTATCTGATGTTGATGTTGATATTAATTTTTGATTGAAAAGTTATCATATTTTCCTTTTGATTTTTATTAAATTTTGTTTTTCAATTTTAAAAATGATAGTTTATTTTCATGGAGGTTTAATACTTTGCGTACTTTTTATTTTAGAAGCAGTAGGTTGACAATAATTTAAACTTAAAATCTTAAAATAATAACTTTGCATACTTTTTATTTTACTAGGTAAAACTTTCAACTTATATCTACACTTATTGGATCATGGTTTATGTTGTTGGTATCTACTTCTAAAAAACCACAATTAAACGTTATTCGTTTTTTCTTTTACCGAAATGAATGTGAAAAAAAAAACTTAAAATAAATTATATCATGTGACAATTATATATTTTTAAAATTTGTTTGATGATATTATATAGTGAGTTTGGCAGAGAAATAAAAACAATTAATATCTCAAGAGGCTTTTATATATAAAAAGTGAAGTCCAACTCATATCCTCGGTATCAATGTCAGTGTCATTCTGATTAATGCATAAAGATGATAAGATACTAGAGATCTATGTTTTTTAGTATTGATTAATCTGAATTAAACTAAATATTTTTTTATTAACATGATATTTTTGTGACAAGCTCATATACCATTAGTCTTTTCCTTTTATTTTTTTTCACAAACACATTTTATTTCACATTTCATCTTCTTTCCCCTCTTCTCTTCTTATTGTAACACGATTTCAAAACAATTTTTCAACATTTTTTCTTGATTTTTTTTCTATCACATTAGCAATTTCTTTTCCTATATTACTATCATCTCTTTCAACCTCCATTGTTTATAAAATAAAGGGTTAAATATGTTTTTAATCCTTATATTTTGAGGTGATTTTGGTTTTAGTCTCTCTTTCAAACTAAGGTACAATTTAGTCCTTCAACTTTAGAAAACTCTGGTTTTAGTCCTTTTTACCAAATTTTTTTAACTTTATTTGTTGTTTCAAACGCGTTTCTCAGTTAACATTGAAGCAAAAATGTGTCAAACAATGTAAAAAATCCAAATGCTATAATGAAACGTTTTTGAAACAGCAAATAAAATTAAAAAAATTTGGTAAAAAGGACTAAAACCAGAATTTTCTAAAGTTGAAGGACTAAATTGTACCTTAGTTTGAAAGAGGGACTAAAACCAAAATCGCTCCAAAGTATAGGGACTAAAAACATATTTAACCCTAAAATAAATACAGTAATATATATTTTTTTCTTTTATGTACAATTATTTCACACTTAAGTAAAGATAAACTACTATTTCTAAAATTTAAAAACAAAATTTATTAACAATTAGAAAGGAAAAAATATATTACAATCTTTTAATAAAAAATAAACATCAACATCATTAATTATTTTGTTATTAAAGTGATTAACAAATAAACTAAAAGAATAAGAACAACAAGGTGTCATAATTGTTGTGTGGCTTAGAGAGAGAATGGAAATGAAAGAAAAACAAATTGAATAAGTAAAGAGTTAGGTGAGTGTTTTTAATTTTTTTATTTTAAATTATAAATAAAAAATATTAAAATATCCTTTTATTTAAAATATGTCTTTTTTTTATAAATGGAGATTTTATATATATATATATATATTAAATAAAAAGTAAAAATATCAAGAGAAGAAAAAGTTAACTAGTTAATCCATTATTTTAACGGATTTGAGATTTTTATATTGATTTTATATAGGAAAATGATATTTTTATACATATATTGTTCCAATTTTTTAATATATAGTTATTTTTTCATTGATTTATTACTTATTTGTTATTGTACCTACACATGGTAAAAAAAATTGTATGTTAATCTATTATTACCCTTTTATGTAGTGAACTAATTTGTCCCGTCCTAATTTTGAAAGGCGAAACAACCAAAACGGGAAGGACAGATCTCTCATGCATCCTATTATCATCCTACCTACTACCCGTAAAGTATAATATGTTTGGGGAGACATTTTCATAAATATTTTAAATTTAAGGATTAAGTAGTATATTTATTATTTGCTCTTTCATTCATTAATTTATTGCTCTTTTGATGAATTAAACCAGAAAAAAAAAACTATATTTTCCTATAACTCCCTCCAAACATTGTTGCAAAGATTATGACTGTATACAGTAATAAAACTGGTGACTAGTATAATCTTTCTAAGAGATTTTGATTCATCACTTATGATCTTAATAAAGCCATTTTTGTCATGCATGGTACAAGGTATAATTTTAAATTATTATACTAATATCTTGTCAATTGTAATTATACAGTGTGATAATTGAAGCCAACATCAAATATAAGTATGACATAGGAGGAAGGTACAAGGTATAAATGTAGATATCTAATTCACATGCATCTACAAAAGCAAGAATGATTAATACAACATGACCTTTTGAGGTGTTGAGATAATGCTATGAATGATTAGGTAGTTTGGTGAGATTAAAGAGAACTTAATTAACAATGCTTACAATATGAAATTTCTAATGGAAGGAGGAAAGACAATGTTAAAGGAAGATTCATCTTCATCATCATCTAGAATTGCAATCTCATTGTAATATGAAGAAGTTGGATGGGAGGTAAACGCCTATACTCAATGTATTGCATACATCATATTAAATTTACAATTTAGAGTTGAAGAGACAACTGGTTAACGTGACTGTTAAATTTTTTTACTTACATTACATATTATTAGTCTATGACAAAACAATTACGTATTTCATTGGCTATATTGTTACAGGTTATGAAATGAAAATTTTCTTTTTAACTTAAGTTTAATTATGAGATCAAAGTTGTGACAATTAGAGAAGTGACTCAAGCATTAATTTGATGAAGAAAAAAAATATACTTGAAAAGTAATCTAGCTAAATGTATGAACTCTACTTAGATAATATGTGAGCAGGATATTTTATACCTAAAAGATATCAATATCATACCTAAGAAAAATGAACAAAGATTGACCATTGTAATGTTCCATGTTATTATTGAAAAAAGTTTGAGTTTGATTTTCAACATCTTGGTCCACGACCAATGTCATACATAGTTAAACTAAATGATCACTGGTGTGTAATTGTGGATAATTTCAAGTTCTTGAATTACCTTGTTTCATACAATTTATTGTTTCTTTTACCGCATAGAATACAGCTATTATTAACATTTATTGACTAAATGTACAAGTTACATATTATTTACAAGATAAAGTTCAATTTCTTCTCATCTAAAATCAAGATTATTGATCTCTTTGCGTGGATACAAACTCCATTCTCGATCCTAAATGTGTTGTAAATAGTTAAAAAAAACCAAATAATGACAAAATGTATTAATTAATTCAAAATAAGCAAAAAAAATATTATTATTATTGTGAAAATAAGAATAAGGTTTAATTAGTAATTTAGTCCTTATACTTAGACTTCTAATTTGTTTTGGTATCTATAATTTTTTTATTTGCATTTTTCTTTTGAAAAAAGAAACACTCCATTGAGTCTCTAGTTTTTTTAAAATACTTAACCTGACTCATTCTGTTAAATTGAAGTTAACATCGTTTAAAAGTTTCACGTGTCAAACTTTAAGTCTGTCACGTACCAAAAAATGAATTTATTACATATTAAAATTGGATCATCTTTTATTTGAAATGTATCATTTGTCAAAATCAAAAGAATTTAAATGTAAAAGATAATCTAGATTTTAACATATGACATATGACATACCATGTGACATTTTCAAATAGTATTAATGCATTTTAATAAAAGAAAATATTGAGTCTTCTTATAAAATAAAAACTCGAATGAAGCAAAATCAAACCTAAAAGATGAAAACAAATCAAAAACCTAAATAATATAAGATGAAGTTACTAACCAAATACAAAAAATATATATATATAATAAAAAGAATTTTATATAGTAACATAAAATATAAATTTTTGTAATATTTATTTCCTTAATTTATTAGTTTAATTCTACTAGAACATATTCGTATATATTTTACTTTTATTGCTTTAAAATTCTCAAAATTTTGTTCAATTAGCATAATCATTTTTATTTATTAATTAAATTATATATAATCTATTATAATATAAGACAAAAAGATAATAACAAATTTACTTTATTATTCATTTTATTTTATTTGGTATCAAATCTTTTAGTCATTTGACATTTTAATTTTTTTTTCTATTTATATTTATTTTGTTACTGAATGCGCGAGTAAGTTATCTTACTTTTGTTCATCTATTTCTTTTACTCTTAATTAAGTTTTTATTTATATTTTTTTTACCACACGTGCATAAAATTTATTTTTCCTTTTTATCCATTTATTTTTTTTTAAATAATTTTTCTAAACTTTTTTAATTCATAATTTTATTATTTTATAACATCTAATTAATTGATCATTTAATAAATTATTAAAGAATAACTTATATTTAAAGTATGCATATTTTATTCTCTTTTTTCATTTTAATGTTATCTTTTTATGATTTATAATTATTTTATCAATAATAAAATTAAATTTAGAAACATATATTTTATTTTTATTTTTTAAAATAATATTATTTTAAAAATAGTATTAATATATATATATATATATATATATATATATATATATATATATATATATATATTATAAAAATACAATTTTTTTATACTCTAATATAAAAAAACGTTTTTCTAAAACGTTATTTTATTATTTTATCAATTTGATTTATTCTTAAACTGATTTACTGTAAAAATAGCAACATATTTCAACTCTATCTTTTAATATCTAATAGATTATTATTTTAATTATTATTACTTTCTCATACTTAAATTTTTATATCAATCTTCAAAATGTCATCTAAAGTTCAAATTATATATTTTATCAATTTAAAACTTTGTTGATTTTTAAAATAAATAAATTATTACTCCATTTTATGTGTGTCCTTAAACACATTTTAATCACCATTAAAAAAAAGTGGTACTATATTTTCAATCTATTTATTATTAAAGAATTATTTATTTTTAAAATATTAATTCCTCATTTTATTTTATTTTTTTCATTCTTAATTTTATTCTATTGTAACTTTTAATTACTTGATCATTTAAATAATTATTAAATAATAAATTATATTAAATTATTAATTATTTTCTATACTATTTTTTCTTATTTTTTTTTGTATTTTTAATTACTTGATTGGTCATTTAATAAAATTTTAGAAAATTATATTATAATGTTATTTCTTAAAACATAGTTTTATTTAAAAAATAATATATATTTATTAACAATATGTTTATAGTGTAAGGTAAAATATTCTCTTTCATATAATTTTTTTTAATTAACTTAAACCATTATAGGAATTCTTAAAAATTATTTTAAACATTAGTTAATTTTTAAAATAAAAAATAAATAAGTCGTTTTAAATGTGTCTTTAGATACATTTTAGTCATAACTAAAAGCTTTTATCTAATGTATTTTGAATATACTTATTATTAAAGAATGATTTATATTTAAAGTCTTAGTTCTTTTTATACATTTTAGCTATCATTAAAAGCTTTTATCTACTGTATTTTTAATATACTTATTATCAAAGAATAAATTATATTTAGAATATTAATTATTTTTCAATTCTATTTCTTTCATTCTTAATTTTATCTTTTCAATTATTTTAATTAATTGGTCATTTAAAAATTTATTAATTATTAACTTATATTTAAAGTATTAATTTTTTATATTATTTTTAATTTTTTATTTTATCCTTTAATAATTTTTAATTACTTTTTCATATAATAAAATTAAATTTAGAAAAAATATTTTAATTTTATTTCTTAAAATAACATTATTCAAAAAAAATATATAGATTTATGAATGATACAGAGTATTTATACTGGTATATAAAAAAAATTCATTTAATAACTTTATCTTGTCAATAAAAAATTATATTTATCATTATTATATTTAATGATTATATAAATATTATTATTGTTGAATATTTTTATTATGTAAAAATCAAACTAATACTAATAAAAATTAAAATGAATCATATATATATGTATATATATATATATATATATATATATAATTTTGTAAAAAATTTAAATAAAGATTGAGTATTTATTTAGTTTTTAAAGTTTAACATGAAATTAAAATTAATTATTGTCCAAAACTTTGATCCATTTTAATTCTTCAACTTTAAATTGAATGGTTATAGTACTTTTAATTCAAGGATGTTAATTTCTTTTTATATGTTAAAAGTCTTTGAGACTGAATATTGTACTTAATAGCTCATTTCAAAGGTTTACTAATAAAAAAAATTACAATTCTTAGTATTATAATTTTTGTTTTATATTAACTAAATTCATTGTTCACTAGTGGAATAACGTTGTTTCGGTTATTTTGGGCTTTTAACATCAGATTTTGAACCGACATCTATTTGAGTGACGTTAAATGAGACGTCAGACCCTATAGGTCAGACGTCTATATAGAAGTCAGACTATATAGGCCAGACATCTATATAGATGTCGGACTCTATAGATCAGACGTCTAAAATGTCGTCGTATTTGATAAGATCTTTTTCCGCTTGAGGCCTCTCGAGTTGCTCCTAAGTCATGGTGATTCGAGTTTACAGCTTTATATTTTAATTGAAGAGAATGAATTGTATGTTCTTATTTTGTATTGGACGGTTTTGATAATGTAGTGGAGGGAATTAGAAGAGTGCAAAACGCAAGAAATCGCCATCCAAGAATGCTACCTAAGGACATGAGCAAAACTACACAAAAACTCAATGAAAACGCATTTTAATCGGTTCAAATGAAAAATAATTCATTAAAGAGTAATGTAATCAGAGTAAAATTAATTTTAAACGGTGCAAAAGTGAGAAAACGAACCTGAAAAACGTAGCATGTGCAGAGAAAACGCGAGGAAGATGATGAACAATGAGTGCGCGTAACTACTGCCTCGCGTTCGTAGTGTTTTAATGTAGACATTTAGACGTCGGTTCCCCTTACAACATACGTCTAAAGTGCTTTAGAAGTCGGAGTGACGGGATCAGACGTCTAAATGGTGTCAAAAAGTGACTTTTTAAATTTCTGGATTTAGGGTTTAGACATCGGTTCCCAAAATAACAGACGTCTAAAGTGCTTTAGAAGTCGGAGTGGCGGGATCAAACGTCTAAATGGAGTCAAAAAGTGACTTTTTAAATTTCTGGAGTTAGGGTTTAGACGTTGGTTCCCCCAATAACACACGTCTATAATATTTTAGATGTCGGGGCTCTCCCAACTGACGTTTATATATCTGACAGGTAGGTGAGTAGCCATTAATTTCCACCATATAGACGTCGGGGCCCCTCCTAACTGACGTCTATATGATTGAAAGAAATGACTTTTCACCCATCTATCAAACATATAGACGTCGCTTAGGAGGGGTCCCGATGTCTAAAATATTATAAACGTCGGGGCACCTTCTAACTGACGTCTATATGACCAACTTATTTACGAAAATGCCATCGGTCATCAATATACGTCGTGCTTACCCTTAACCGACGTCTAAGGGGTGACGCTAAATAGCGTTTTTGCACTAGTGGTTAAAGCTTATGACTTTAATAAGATCAAAACAAGAAGTAAAAAGTAATAAATTAATTGTCTTTAGATATACTATATGTATTTATATTGTCATTAGGAAAGTCTATGGATGTATATTATATGTATTATGTATATTGACTAAGTAAAGGAGTCTAACAACAAATCCTAGATGAGTATAACAAAAAATCTTATATAAAAAAATTATATTTGAAGTATTAAATTTTTTTCTATCCTATTTTTTTTAATTCTATCATTTTGTAATGCACATTAATATACATTAAACAAGTTTGTCCATTCACTACTTAAAACAAGTCTTGTAATACAATTAAATGAGTTTATAAATATATTGATTGAACATCTACATTCGTACTCTAATTAAATAATTATAGCAACAAACATTATACAAGTATGTTGTTTATATACTGATCTAACAAGTTTAGCAGTATACATTGGGCATTTGTCTATACACAAATTAGATGAGTTTATTAATACACATTAGACAAGTTTTTTCACTTGATAACTAGACAAATCTTTCAATATACATGAGTTTGAATACACACTTAATTATTAGACGAGTCTAGAAATACACATTATACGTGTGTCTTTGTATATTAATTAAACGAGTCTAGTAATATACATCATACAACTCTTTCCATATATTCGTTAGAAGAATATAACAAAAAAAAATTAATTACACTAGATTGTCTATATAATAATTAAATAAGTATAACAAAAAATATTAGACAAGTCAGTTCATACATTGATTAGACGAGTATAACATAAATTATTAGACACGTTTATGAATACATTTATTAGATGAGCAAAGCAAGAAATATTAGATGAGATTGTCGATGTATTGATTAAATAAGTTTGACTATACATTATATTTATTAGACAACTCTAGCAATATACATTAGACAATTTTTTTCACACACAAATTAGATAAGTTTATTAATAAACATTAGACAAGTATGTTTATTAATAACTTAAATGAATTTTGTAATACACATTAGACAAGTGTATTCATTGATTATATGAGTATAACAAAAAACATTACACATGTCTAGCAATACAAGTTAAATGAGTCTGTTCATATACTGATTATATGAGTATAACAAAAATATTTATGAGTCATTTCATACATGAATTAAATGAGTCTAAAACTAAGCACTAGACTAATATATCCATACACTGATAAGACGAACCTTGTAACACATATTAAACAATCCATACACTAATTACACTAGTATAACAATATACGTTAGATGAATATGTTCATGCACATAATAGATAAATCTATTAATACACATTAAACATCTATGTCCATTCTATGATTAGGTGAGTTTTGCAATATATATTACACTAGTTTGTTCATATACTAATACAAATATAACAATACATATTAAATGAGTGTGTTCATTCATATACTTATTAAACGAGTCTAATAACATATCTTGAATAGTTTGCCAATTCATTGATTAGACGAGTCTAGTAGTTCACATTACATCAGTTACACTAATTTATATTTGTAATGAGTTAACTCTACTTATTTTTGCATTTTTTTTTTGTACTTTTAGAGAGTTTACACATGTTTTATCCTTTATATTTTTTACAAAGTTTACTATTTATACTTTTATAGGTATATTGACTTTCTAAACCTATAAATTATTTTTAAAGTTGATTTTATTCAAAAATTAATTATAAATTTAAAAATATTTATTATTTTTTCTATGATATTTAAGACAGATATTTAAAATTAGTTATAAAAATAAAAATTACAACAATATACTGAAATATTTTTTATAAATATTTATAAGAAAAATACACCTAACCAAGGCATGAATTCAAAAATAGATAATAAAGTATTTTAAAAACTCAAAATTTAAAAAAGTTGGAAAAATTGAATAAAAAAATAATTGAGCCACTAAAAACGTGCACCATTCACGAATTCACAATATTTTAAAAAAAATTATAAATGTGTTTCCAAACACATGAAAAAAAAAACTTAAAAATAACTATTAAACACGATTTATGAAAAACAAAAGGTTTAAACCATTTAGTTGTTCCTATTTTTGTTAGGTATTACCAATTTGATCCTTTTTTTAAAGTTTCTCAATTCAGTCCTTATAAGTGCTAATTTGAAGCAATTGAGCACCTGCCGTTAAATTTTGTTAACGGTGTTAATTTTCTGCACAAGTGGTGGGATTACATGTTAAATTATTTAATCGTGGCATTATTGGAGGTCAAACGTGGCATTTTCGCAACTTGTTAAAAACGAATATTATATAAAATGCAATAATATAAAATTAGGGAATTGTGAAAAGGGATTCAGGGTTAAATCAAATAGAATTTGGGATTGAGTTAGATTAGAAATCTGAGACGAGTGCATCGCAAGTTCATTCAAAGTCCTTAGTGGAGAGGATACAGACTTGATTAGGGCTCTCGAGCTTGGTCATAGGAGTTTTGACGTGAATCGCGAGTTCGTTCTAAGTGTACGTGAAGTGGTTCGAGTGGAATTTGCTAGAAGGTAAGTATGCGTACTTTACATACATATATGAATTTAATATTTGATTGTTTTTGTTGTTATCTGGGGATGCTTTTTTTAATGTGGGGTTTGAGTTGTCTAAAAATGTGGTGTTTGCTATTTGAGGTTGTGGTCCCCCATGTCCCTCATAGTTATAGTTGGTTTGTTCTGTCATTATCACTTTAATAAGCGGTGTTTTTTGTCTTTTTAGGGTTATTTTTAGGTATAGAATATTCTTGACTGTGTTGTGAGTGATGGAGGATAGAGAGGTAGTTATTCACCATGGGGGAAAGTTCATCAATGACGACTGCCTAAAGTATGAAGGGGAAATTGAGACAATGTATTTTGATCCTGACTTATGGAGTTATTTTGTTGTAGTGAGTGTAGTGAAAAGTCTTAGGTACGATGGTTTTAAGGACTTGTGGTTTTTTGTTGGTTGTGGTCCTGTATTAGATGATAGGCTAGAAGCATTGACTGATGACGTAGGTGCCATGCATATGGTCACTTTAGCTCAATTAAATGGACAAGTTCATTTATATATTGTGCACAATGTGTTTGAACCTGATGTCATTCACATGATTGAGTACAACGTTAATGAAGGAGGTGACGAAGAAGCACCTCGGGTGAATGAGGGTGGTGAGGGTGCACAATTTGCTGAGGGTATAGATGATGGTGTGAGGCAACAGTTGGATGAGGGGGTATGTGGTGATGGTGAGAGGATAGAAGTTGTTGTTGGGCAGGCTGAGGAAGTTGATGCTGAGGCTGAGAGGACAGAAGTAAATGAAGTGCAGCAAGAGAGGATAGAGGCTGAGGAAGTTGATGCTGAGGAAGTTGATTTTGAGGCTGACAGGATAGAGGTTGATGAAGGTGATGTTGAGAGGACAGAACCAAATGAAGTTGAAGTTCAGGATGAGATGATAGAGGTTGATGAAGCTAATGTTGAGAGAACAGAAGCAGATGGAGTTGAAGTTCAAGCTGAGAGGATAGAGGTTGATGAAGCTGATGTTGAGAGGACAGAACCAGATCAAGTTGAAGTTCAGGCTGAGAGGATAGAAGCACAGGATGGTGAGGGTGATAGGTTAGATGGTGAGGCTTACAGAATTGAAGTTGATGACTTGGATGATGTAGAAGTAGAAGTCCGGTATTAGAGTACATCACGTGATGGTGATGATGGTGAGATGGATAGTGAGGATGGGTTAGTAGACATAAATGTGCAGTGTGATGTAGGTGAAAATTCTAGTAATTTGAAGGTTGAGGTTGAACCTCTTGTACTTGGGTCTGAGTCAGATATGGAAAAAGATGAGATTAATGATTCTAGTTGGTTCAATGATGAATGGTAATATGAGCAATTAACTTCTCCTCACATAAGTGATGATGACAGTGAACATGAAGAGGGGTATAGGCATTTTTCTATATTTACTATGCCAAAAAATATACATGATTTCAATTGGGAAGTGGGAACTTATTTCATGGATAAAGAAGACATCCTTGATGCCATCAAAAGTTATGTAGTAGAGAATGGGAAAATTTTGAAACTTGTTAAAAATGATAAAAAACGAATAAGGGTTAAATGCTTGGGCTCAAAAGGAGAATGTCCATAGGTGGCATATTTTGGTTTCATGGATGCAGTTAAGTCATGGCAACTGAGGACTGTGGTTAACAGCCATACATGTAGTAGGGAACACGAGGTTCGACTATTCAATGCAAAATGGCTTAGTAGAAAACTGGAAAAAACAGTCAGAGAGAACCCTAATGTAAAGGGAGTTAATATTAGAGAAAAAATTACTAAGAAATGGAACATAATAATATCTAAGAATATGGCTTACAGGGCCAAAGCCTATGCATCAGACGAAGTTGAGCCATATGATGGGAAACCAATATTTTAGAGGTTTTACGCATGCCTAAAGGCATGCAAAGTTAGCTTTGTGTCATGTAGGCCAATCATTGGCCTTGATGGAGCCTTTTTGAAAGGCAGACATCGTGGTGAGCTATTAACTGTTGTGGCGCGAGATGCAAACGACCAAATGTTGCCACTGGCGTATGCAATTGTTGAGGTTGAGAACAAGGAGACTTGAACATGATTTCTGAAGCTATTGATTGAAGACCTAGGTGGTCTAGATGTGTGTTCTTCACTTAAAATCATATCAGATCAACAGAAGGTAATTTCCATTATAGTTTTTGTCTTTTATCTTATAGAAATGACTTCTTCATCTAACTTTTTTATGACTGATTCACAGGGTCTACTACAAGCTGTACAAGATATTGTTCCTGGAGTTGCACAAAGATTTTGTGTAAGGCATTTATATGCCAACTTTAGGAAAAAATTCCCTTGAAAACACTTGTAAAGGCTTATGTGGAGGGCAGCTACAACAACCCACCCACAAAAATGGGAGAATGAGATGAGAAATATCAAAGAGGTGAACGAAGATGTTTTTCGACACTTGATAAAGATTCCTCCAAGGTTTGCCAACCTCAGTTAAACTATCTTTTACTTAATTTTCTTTTCTGATTATTTAAAATATTCATTTGTATGACATACATTTTCATTGAAGGTTTTGGTCCAGATCAAGGTTCACAAGCACAAATTAATGTAATACTTTGGTAAATAACATGTCAAAAGCCTTTAATAGTGTTCTGGTAAATACGAGGACAAAACCAATTATTACAATGTTGGAGGACATCAGACTATACATAATGAAGAGATGGGCCACTAATAGGTCAAGGGTAACTTCATTTAAGTCAGCAATTTGTCCAAAAATTCTGAGTAGACTACAAAAGGAGGCACTACAAACAAAGAATTGAATTCCCAGGTATCCAACAATTATTACATGTGTATAAACTTGTTTATGTTTTCCCAAGTATCATATAACTAACATTTGCTTATGTTGATAGCTGGTCTGTACAAAGGCTTTTTGAAATCAGACATGTGTCCCAAAGTGGGGACAACTTTGTGGTGGATATAGATAAATATTCATGTTCCTGCAGGAAGTGGAGCATCAGTGGAATTCCTTGTGTACATACATTGGCAGCAATGAGGTTTCTCAACCTAGATGCACAGGAGTACCTACCTGTATAGTTTAAAAAGTCAACATATGAAGAAATGTATTCCTCCATTATACATCCATTAATGGAAAGCATCTATGGGAGGTGACCCAATGTCCAGATGTCTTGCCTCCATAAAAAAGATAGATGTCTTGTTGTCCTAAGAAGAAAAGGAGGTTAGAGCAATGGGAGCTGAAGAAAAATAGCACCAGAATGTCGAAAAGGGAATTACTGAAGAGATGTAGCATGTGTAGGAAAGTGGGTCACAACAAAAGAAATTTCCCCAAAAGAAGCCAAGTGTAGGAAGAGGGACAACAACCCAGTTCATTGCTTGAGGGTCAACCAGATAGAGAAGAACCACATCACAGTTGAAGAATGTTATATGTTTTAGTAGTAGCAAATGTAATAGGGCAAAGTTTGATGTTTATCATCTTACAGACATGTGTTATAAACAATGGTTCATGTTTCAATATGTAATAGCCCAAATTATCCAATATATTGGTAGCTGTATGAACAATGGATGACTACTTTTTGGTATTTATATACAAATCTTCAGTTCCACATTGGCTTGACTATTTACTCTTTCAGTTCTTTATTCAGCTCCCAATATAGCACTAGAATTACTCTTTCAGTTCTTTATTCAGGTGCCAATATAGCACTATTATTTTACTCCTCTATTGTGCATGAAATCAAGCATGTGTTCTGAACTGTTGCCTGCATCTGTCACCTTTATTGACCATTGTTTTAAAGGTTTTATGCAAATGTTATGCTAAACATAACTGTTGACATAAAAATGAAACCAACACAGAGAGCAATTGAACTCATCTTTTCCAAATTATCATTTCATTAAACATTTGAAACTGATACATCTTCATAGAAGATAACATAAATACATTGCAACCTCTACATTAAACATAACTAACTACATTAACATTATCAAAACCTACACCTAATACCAAAACACACCTAAATTATCAAGCCCTTCCCATCAGCATTGCAATTATAATCATGTTCATTACATATAGAACACTAACAACCCCAACCAAAAATTTCATCCAGCTTTGAAGACCCATCACAACTTTCTACACACCAACTATCTTCATATCACCTTGATTTTCAAAACTCTTCAACAACCTCTCATCATTTGCTTCCAACACCTCACAGCTAACACTTTCTTCAATTCCACAATCAGTTTACCATCTGAATAAGTTGCATCCAGTATTTTCACTCCCAACCTTATACCTAGGGCAACCTCAGAACTGTTTGCCTCGATTCGTAGTCGTTTTCGCAGTCCTCAACACAGTCTTCTCTCCACAATGGCAGATCAACGAAGCATCTTTCCCGTTCCACCCTCCATCTTCACGAGAGCTAATAGACCGCAAATGCTTTTTTCCACACACATTGCAAGTGGAAGAGGAACATGAATGAGCCATCGACATTGTTGCGTCTTCTGCTTTAGAACTTCCCTCTTTTGAAACTTCAAGTGTTGCCCAACCTTCAAGCACAACGAACCCTAAATACTTTGTGCAAGGTCGAACTTCACATTTCCTCTCACAATTACATTCGTCTCAAATTTTTAATCAAGAATGAATGGAAATTTGTAATTCGTTTTTAACAAGTTGCGAAAATACCATGTTTCACCTCCAACAATGCCACGTTTAAATAATTTAACACGTCATCCCACCACCTGTGTAGAAAATTAACACCGTTAACGAAATTTAACAGCAGGAGTTCAATTGCTTCAATTTAGCACTTATAAGGACTTAATTTGAAAACTTTAAAAGAAGGAGATCAAATTGGGAAAACCTAAAAAAAAATAAGAACAACTAAAAGGTTTAAACCAAAACAAAAAGCATACAATTTCAAAAAGAAAATAAAATAAAAGTAAGGATACATGTTCTCAGACATGATTTTAACGCAAACGGAAGAAAGATATGTTTATAGGATTGACTGGGGGAGAGTGTTTGGAGGAGAGTGATTGAATGGATTTGAAAGGATTTGAGGGTGATTTTTTTTGTGTTTACTTGAGTGGATTTGAAGGTAATTGAGAGTGGACTTGGGTGTGAAGTTTGTGAAAATTAGTGAAGGATTTGATTGATGTGACAGTTTTAAAAAATTTGTTTAATTGGTAGAAGTTGAAAATTATCAATATGCCCCTAGGTATTAAAGTAATATAAAATGATATTTGTTAATGTTATATTTAATTGTAAAAATGTTTATTAAAAGCTAAAAATTTAGAATAATTTTTAAAAATAATTTTAAAAATTTAATTAAATTATACTTTAATGAAATGAATTTTTTTAAAATGTAATAATTTAGTTTGAATTAGTATGAATTTATTTGTTATGGAAGTGAGATTTATTAATTTTGAACACCGATAATTGTTTTAGTTAATAACTATTTTAAAATAATATTATTAAATTGTTTTAGTTAATAATATAAAACGTTATATAGACTACAAATTGTGTGTGAGAAACTATTTTCAAACAAAATATATAATAAAATTAGTGGTTCCAATAATAACTATTATGATAAAATTTAATTTAATCCTAAAACTTGATAATGAAATTTGTTTGATTATAAAATGTAAATAAATNATTAAACATTAAAATTTTATCGAAAAGAATATATAATAACTTACAGAGTATAAAGCATTTGAATAATATAGTATAAACCATTAGAATAATATAGATAAATAATATATAATAACTCACAGAGATATAGTATAAATTCTCAACTTAGNAGTTGGNGCAANNTGCATAACAATGTTCTGCATATTTGCCATGTTACTTGGTGGAACTTGCTGGCTCTTTTTACTGTGGCCAACAAGTTATATATAATTTATTGGTGATGCAACTAGCTCCTCCATAAAAGGAGAGGGAAAAACGAAGATATATATACACGAATAAGTGAGAAAAAGAAGAAGTATATTATATCATAATGGCTATAGTGATGGAGAGGGATTCATTGATGACTGAAGCTGAAAATGCACCGGTTACTACACAAAGAAGGGTAAAAAATTATTTGGAAAATTCTCTGCCAAAGCCATTTAAGTATTAGTCCAAAACTGAAGTAACGTTGTGGGATCATACGCCTGTAACCGAATACGGTGTATTGTAACCGAATACGTGTGTTGGAACAGAATACGGTTCACTTCGTCTTCTCCAACATCTTCTCCACCTTCGCAGCTCCTGTTTTTCATCAACCACTTCGTTCTTCTGCTCTTCAACCTCATCTTCTTTATCTACCACGAACCTACAATCTAAAAAAACGAAGATTTTGTAATAAAATCGAATATATTAAGCTAAGGTTGCAGTGTAATTTAATATTTATCCAGGGACACACGAGACTTTTTGGTTGGGATCCCTCCAAATCTCTTATCTTCAGCGAGTGATTAAAATAGTGTCAATCCCGCAATTCATCGCAAATCCTTCCGCGCAATTAAAATAGTGCCAATCCCGCAATTCATCGCAAATCCTTCCACGCAAATCACTGCAAGTGAACGCGTGATTCGTTTCAATTCATCGCTTCTGAATATGCGTGAATAGTAGTTCACCCTGAAATGAACACAACCTTAGATATCAATATCTAGTGAATATCTTATGTTTAATTTAATTTCTATATCTTTTACATTCAATTAAATTTTAATTTTTTTAAAAAGATTAAATAATATTTTTCGTCGATTAAATTAGTAATTAAACATAATATTTTTAACCATAATATTATCAAATAACATAATACAGATCTAATATGGAAAAATAATTCAAAAAAAAATTAATTAAATCGATTTTTTTTTTTAAAAAGATTTAATTAAAAAATTAAGAAATGAAAATGAATAAAAACAATAAATATATAGGACAAAATAATATTTAATTTTTTTAAAATCTATCTATTATGTAATTCCATATCAAATGTCAAGTCCTATTGGCTCTGTCGTACTAGGTGCTTCTGTTGTCCACGTGATACCCGATCTCATTAAATTTTCAGACTATTGGTTGAAGACAGGTCACACAGGCATTAAATCAATTTGTCAGGCAATTATCGCTCACATAATTTATATTTTAAAAAAATTAAGAAGTATACTTTTAGTATAATTTAAATTTAAAATACTTATCACAATAACCTACTAATATGTAAAATAACAAATAAAGCTCACTACAATATAATTTTATTTTTTTATATATGGTTGTATAAAATAAAGTTTTCAATAACAATGTAAACACATAAAAAAGAAGTGCAGAATAGAAGGAATTTTGTATGACAATGCTGATCACGCTATGGTCAAATTTATTTTCTTGAAAATTGTATTTATTTAAAAAAAGAACACATGTTATCAAATTTATTATAACTCATGGAACTTGTTTGCCAACTCAGACACCTTATTTGACAACTCACACACGCCTCGTTTGACTTGTTAGATTTTGTTGATGATTAATGAAATCTTTTTCCAAGATTAATTTTGTTTTAGATGATAATATTTTAATAATATTTTTTAATAATATTTTAATATTATTTATGTATTATTTTGTTATTAGTTCATTGTAATTTTTATGATTATTATTGATTGTAAAATAATTTTAAACCAATCACAATAATACATACACAATATTAAAATATTTTAAAATATATTTTTAATGTGTCATTATCCTTCGTTTTATAATTAACAAAATGTTACGGTTTGTATATATATGACATTTATAAAGTTGCAATCCCAAATAATAATTTTCCGTGATAAACGTTACCATGCACATGCTATTAGCAACTATTTATATAATTATATCAAATATTTGACTACGGAAAATATAACATACAAAAGATTAGCAATCATCGTGTACACATGAAAGTAATAACGAGGTAATGAAACTTTTATCGTACAATCAAGTGTCAAATAGGAGTTTGCATTGGGATTGGGTATCTTTTTTTTATTTAAAATTAAGTAAAAATTTTGAAGGATTTTTTAAATGTTAATATATTTAATTTTTAAATTTGAATGTGAAATTAAAATTTACTCATATTTTAAATTTTTTTAAATTTTAATGTTTAAAATTTTTAAAAAATACTTTAGTTTAATTAACACAAGTTTTATATATATATATATATATATATATATATATATATATATATATATATATATATATATATATATTAAATAACTCTTTTATAGGTATTAAATGATTTTTTAAACTGGCATTAGTTTAAAGATATGAAACGATATATACAACTTATATATTAACTCAAACGTCATTTGACTTTGACATATAAATTTTTTTTAACACATTAAAAAATATATTTAAGGTAATGTATTAATATTTTAATATCCACATGGCTGAATGGTGGGAATGGTAGAGATTTGGAGTTGAATATTTTTATTATTACATGATATGATGGGAGCATGTGTGGCTCATGTGACTTGATTTGGGTCATGAAGTATATAAAATTGATTATATAGTCATTGAAATGAGATCTGTTACACCGGCTGGTAACATGGGTTATTGCTCCCGCAACTACTCGCATTAAGTCTAACATTTCTTGAACTACAAATTTCCATATCGCAGGAGCCCCACTTCTTTCCCTATATTTTCATACTGGATAATAATATTTAAACAATATTTTTTAATAATATTTGAGTATCATCTACGTGTTATTTTGTGATTAGTTTTATAATAATGTTTATGATTAGGATAATGATACTTAAACAATGTTTTTGATAACATTTGAATATAATCTACGTGTGATTATGTAATTGGTCCAAAATTATTTCACAATCAATAATAATAATCATAAATATCACCATGGATCAATCACAGAATGACATGTATGATGTTTAAATATTGTCAAAAAAATATTGTCTAATTATCATTATCCTTATAATTATTATTATTGACTGTGAAGTAATTTTGAACCAATGACATGTTAAAAATGTTATCAGTAATATCATTATCCTTTCATATGAGTATATTTGGAGTATAATTTAAACAGAGAAAGAAACAACAACTTTGCATCTTAATAAATGTTATTTATATTTCATGATTTTTTATCACACGTATAGATAACTCTAGAATATTCTACTCTTATATTTATTTCTATAAATACTATATTTAGTCATTAAAATGTTGCTGTCCTTATAATTGTGAGAAATTCTATTTTAATCCCTTAAAATATATTACCTTTTTTGGGTAAGTTAAAAGAGTCTGTTATGCACATTAGAAGTGAAACTTGAAAAGATTATTTATTTTTTACTAAGACATATTTCAATGATAAAACCATAATAGAGATAGAGTGTTAAGGTGATAATAGATTAATTATACGTAGTTATTGACTTTAACCACGTAGGATTTAAGGTTATAACATTCATCCTTTGTAGGAAAAAAATACTTATTCCTATGACATTTGTTAACTTATAAAAATTAATACATGCATACATATATAATGAATTCATTTTTGGAAATATTGTCAATCCATTTTCATTTTAACTAATTATAAATGTGAGTATGAATAATATTTGAATTTTTTGAATTAAGTATGAAAATTGAGACATGTTTTTATTCCCAAATTCATCTTACTATTTGTCACTAAATGTTTTAAATTAATAAAACATATTTAATTTATTATGTAATTTAAAAACTTATGTTAACTTTGTTTTAATACTTAGTTTCATAATTTATTTATAAGACATATTTTTTGTTTAATTGTTTTTATAATTATTTATCTTTTATTCAATTTTTATCTGATATTCTTATTTTCTATTTTTATAATTATAGTTTTATCTTGATATTAAATATTAAAAAAATAAAATATAGATTTTTTATATTTAATATTTGATAATGTAAGGTTTTTCAATTATTATTTGTAAATAAACTATTTAATTAATATTTTAAAAAATAAAACAATTAATAGGGTATAGGTGAGTTAGATGTGAAAGAAACAAGAAATAAAATTATATCTATTAAATACAAAGATGAAGATTAGGAGAAACTTTTATTTTGAAGATAAATTCACTTTTACTTTAATCTTGAAATAATTATATGCCTACCTATTCCACCCAATTATCACCTACAACTCATTAAATTTTATTACTTAACGAATACTCAACAAGTCTAAAATGAACAAGTAGTAATTAGCTTTAATTTTACTGAGAATTCATATAAGAATATTAAAATCCCATATAAGGGCTTGTTTCTCTACATCCAAAAATTCTACATCATCTAAATATTTCAACACAAAAGATGCATAATTTAAAATTCTCATCTCTTAACCTACTAAAACATTTTTCAAGAAAAATAAAATGGAATGGAGTCCAAAAAATCCAAACAATCTTAAATATAATAGTATATTATATAAAATATTATTTATTAAATAATATTTATAAAAATGCATTACTAAAATGGATTAAACCTTGCGAGGTATTATTCGGAAATTTTAATTTCTTAAACCCTAACTTTTAAAAGATTCTCTTAAACTAAACAGGATTAGTGGGATCGGATCTAATTTTTAGATTGAATCGGATTAGGTATAAGAATGATTTAAAAAAAATATGTTAGTTCGATAATTCTTAATAAATATACAACTGTATACTTTTGTTTATATAAATATAAAAAATATATTTATATGTATATAATATGAGTAGTTATCAAATAGTTGTAAATGAGTCGAGAATATACTAGTAGTTATTATCAAACCTAACATGTGTACTACTATTATTGTATGAAGGTTAGGTACCTGCTACCCTCGTAAAAAACGTGTATGGGCTGAAAAGACGTCACATTTTTAAAACATTGCTTTGAAAAATTATACTGCATTAAATAATGAATAAAACAGTGACAAAAAAACAAAAAAGACGTCAAAATTTATTTAGTTTTAAACTGAAATATAAAATGTGTACACAATCAAAATATTAAAAACACATAATTTCATAAAATAAAAGACTAAAGATTTCTATTTTAGAGTGGGAATGATTTGAATAATGAGAAATATTCTTTTACATATATAATTTTTTCACATATAAAAAATTATTTTTATCGTCATTATAAATTTGTGTTGTGTCTTAAATAAATAAAAAAGGATGAGATGATTGTTGGAAGTCCCACATCGAGATAATACAAAATTATAATATATATAAGTGAGGTGCAAACCTCACCTTACAAAGTCGATTTTGTGGAATTGAGTTAGATTTTAAAACCCACTTTCTAATAACGATATTATAGACATCTATGAATTATGTTGAAAAGATGTGTGATTTTGTATTAAAAATAATGATATTCTTTTAATAATATTTTAATATTATATATGTCTCATTATGTAATTAATTTAAAATGATTTTATAATCAATAATAATCATAAAAACTAACATAATAATATTAAAATATTGTTAAAATATTATTATCTTTATAATAATGTATTCCGTTGCATGACATGTAATATTGAACGTACTAAATAGCGAGTCTCTTGATTCAATAATTGAAAAGCACGTCATAACCAAATCCAATTCATGGGCATAAAAAAAGAACCTGAATCTTAGTTACCTTGAACAAGTTAAGTTACCTTGTCAATGTTTTTTGTCTCTTATGGAAACCCGTCTCCACATGCACACAAAACCTCTCTTTACATGACTATTTCACTTTAAGGCTACACAAAGAACAACTAAAAAGGGCTTTGATGAAGAAGTAATACTTGATGTTTATGCATTTTTTCTTCTTTCCATTTTTGATGTGATATTATGGTACCAGCATGGACAGAATAAGACAAAGACAGATAAGAAATAGACATTTAACATTTCAAATTGAATTTGTATACTTCAATTTGTGAAAAATTATTGGTTCGAATTTTACCACATGATATATAATTAATGAAAATATTCTTTAACATAATTACATTTTTTATATTTATTTATACTATTTTTATTTAATTTAATTTCTTTTTCTTAAAAAATTACCAAATTTTATATTTTTAAGATCATTTTATTGTCGTATTATATGTTTCGTGGTATTATTGTTAAGGATAATGATATTTAGACAACATTTTTTTGATAACATTTGAACATTGATTACGTGTCAATCTATGATTGGTCGTAAATTACTCCATAATAGTGTTTATGATTATTATTATTGATTATGGAATAATTTACGACCAATCAATGATTGACACGTAATCAATGTTCAAATGTTGTAAAAAAAATGTTATCTAAATATCATTATCCGTTTGTTAATAATTAATTGTTTTGATAGATAAAAACTTGCGTAGACATAGTATAAAAATTAATGGAGATTAAAATAATAAGTGGAGACAGTGAAGGAACCAATAATTGAGCTCAATTTTCTCCTTAAAAAAAGGGGGAAAGATTAAATAAAAAAGACTGGAGGATCGGGAGGTAGGTAGTAGGTAGGTGATGAAGTCAATACATATATTCTAGTCCAACGTATCTCAGTGTATATTCAGCGCTCAAGGAAAAAACCAGAGAAACAAACAGAGAGGAACTCGAACAATGTCAGGAACCTCGAGGCCTCAGTTTGTTCTCTTCGGTTCTTCCATTGTTCAATTCGGTTTCTTCGGTGAAGGTTGGGCTGCCACTCTTGCTCACTTGTACGCTCGCAAGGTACTTTTTCTTCTTCTTCTTCTTCTTCTTCTTCTTCTTCTTCTTCTTCTTCTTCTTCTTCTTCTTCTTCTTCTTCTTCTTCTTCTTCTTCTTCNCTTCTTCTTCTTCTTCTTCTTCTTCTTCTTCTTCTTCTTCTTCTTCTTCTTCTTCTTCTTCTTCTTCTTCTTCTTCTTCTTCTTCTTCTTCTTCTTCTCAGAACAACTTATGCAAGAGTATCTGATGCATGCTGTCGAAGGGATTTTGAGTTCAGTTCAAACCTTCTCAGAAAGTTTCTTACTTTATGGTTATGTCACCTTTTCTTATGTAATGAAAAAATCACTTTTACGTGAAACTTCCTCGTTTTAACAACCCCTTTTGACACAGGCTGATATAATCAACCGAGGATATGCTGGTTGGAATACAAGGCGAGCTCTGCAGGTTCTGGACAAAGTTTTTCCCAAGGTATTCATCTTTTCACTGCTTCTGTTCAATACAGAATCTCCCTTTTGCTCATTGTACTTAGAAAATTGCTTTGGTATTGAGTACTCCCATCCTTGCTAAGACTGTGTGAACTCGTTGAATTCAGGATGCCCGTGTACAACCATCATTGGTCATCGTATACTTTGGTGGCAATGATTCTTCGTTTCCTGACCCATCAGGATTCGGTACTTCTGTGCCTCTCGAAGAATATCTCGAGAATATGAAAAAGATTATCAACCATCTCCAGGTTTTTTATTTTCTACCCTTTTCTTGTTATTCTCGCGTCACTGCAAAAGCTTGACCCATTTATGAACGATTGGCAGAGCCTCTCAGACACTACTCGCATTATTGTACTGAGTGCTCCTCCCATCGACGATGTAGCGCTTAACATACAATTCGCAAGAAGGTGATTCAAATTTTACTTTATGATTATAAGTTGTAATGGTGTTAGTTAGTTAGAATTGGACTAATTGTTGGAGTGAAACAGCAATGGGAAACCATCGAGGACGAACGAAACTTGTCGAGTGTATTCAGAGGCGTGTTTGGAACTGTGTCAGGATATGAATATCAAGGCGGTTGATCTATGGACTGCTCTTCAGAAAGTGGAAAAATGGCAAGAAGCTTGTTTTATGTAAGTATAGTCTATCTCATTGAAAATATGGATTTTGTTGTGTTAATGATGAGGAGGAGGATGAGGAAGAGTTGTTTTGGTTTTTCAGTGATGGAATTCATCTGTCACCTGTGGGAAACAAGGTTGTGTTCAAAGAGGTATTGAAGGTTCTGAAAGAGGCAGATTGGAAGCCTAGTCTGTACTGGAGATCGATGAAAAATGAGTTTGACGAAGATTCACCGTACGATCCATTTTTTGATGATGGAAGACCATACAATAATTTATCCAACTGGGTCCTCCCTGACAACGACTACTGGGATTAGAACTGTGTATCGTAATCTAGTGAATTGTTTGCAGAAGCCTTGAAATAAAAGTGCCATGATTGTTTGCTTGTGTACCATTAGAAAATGGAGGTGGAATTCTCCCTGCTTTCTCACTCTATGCATGTAATAAACTGTTGCTTGAATTTTTGCTCTGTTCTTTAATAAGTGGCCTTAAATAAAGTGCTGTATCTTCATTCTAATCTATCAAACCATGTGCTCTTTTACCAACTAAAATCATTAATATCATTAATACCACAACCACACAAGTATCTATCATATCAGATATATTTCTTCCACTCATTTTTCTCAACACATTTCACATAATCCTAACAAAAAATTTTAAGACTCATAATTTACGTTTTTCTTTTTATCTTATATTACTTTCAACTTTCTTATTAAAAATTTGGTTTAATACCGCTTTTTGTTCCTGGGAAGGTTTGTTCAATATGGTCCTACTTTTTTTTTTTCATAACAATTGATCTTACCTTTTGAAAAAACTGTTCAATTGAGTCTTTTTTATTCATAGTGGTTCCATATTAAAGTTTAAATTGTTTATTATAGTCCTTATTGTATACGATGATGACATGATTTTTAATGTAACATTATGTCAGGACTGTTAAAATAATATTTAGATAGGTGAATGCATGAAAGAACTTATTGACATCGTAACCAACACCGTTAGAAAATTGACGTCGTAATAAAAAAGGAGTCAATTGAACAGTTTTTTCAAAAAGTAAGATCAATTGTTACTAAAAAAAGGTAGGACCATATTGAACAAAACCTCCCAAACTAGAGACAAAAACGGTATTAATCCTAAAAATTTTAAGTAATATTTAAATTCTTAACATAAATAGTAATTTAAGATATGTGACTTCAATATATAATTTCTCTCATATTGATCAGAAATGCCAGTTAAGCTAGCTTAGACATCAGTGGTTAATAAACTGATGTAAAATTTTGCTCTACAAGACATATTATATTGTGTCGGTATCCCACACTAGATTTTAAATGCTAAGAATGTTAATTAGTTTATGAAACTACATAAAAAAAAGGAATTATATATCTCGAATTTATTATCATAAAGTATTTCTAAACTTCAGAAAATTTTAAATTTATTCCAAATGTACGTGTGTAAGGGAAAATTGATCAAATTATATCGATATTTTTTTTTTGTTAAATTTTAATATTTTTAATTGGAATCTTTCTTTTTCAAAACTTAAATTTCATTTAATTCAAGTCATCTTTACAATTTCTTTTACTGATATAAAAATGTTTAAAATTTCGTTTACGATTCAAAATTGATGCAATATATTTTTCTAAAAATATATTAAATTTAAATGATTTGATAAATTATATTATTCTTGAACAATTTAAATAAAATTTAGCATAAGTAAATATGATTAGATAAAAGAGAAATGATGTTTTGGTATTTTGACATTGATAACTTATTTTTAAGAGTAATATGATCATTACAAAAATTATACTTGTATTTGTAAGAAAAAATTAATAATAAAGACGTAAAAAAAATTAAGTGTGAAGATATAATAACCGTTATATAAAATTAAGAATTTAAAGTTTAGGTTCACAAATTATATATATGATTTGGACTTTTTTTTATATAATTTCATTAATTACGCAATAATAAAAGTATACATAATGTGACCTCTCTTATATTTATGTGTAAGAAAAGGAAAATAAAAAGAAGATTGGCCAATGAAAGACTATATTTAATTCTTGATAAAAATCAAATATCATTAACAATATTAAATACAAATATTCCGTGTGATAACTCTAACTTAGGTAATTTCTCAAAACCATATTGTATTTCTTGGTGGTGTGTGAGAGCCATTATTGAGGTTAGAGTTTGTTGAATTTAGTTGAATGTGATTTTTGTGGTGAAGGTGGCTTGGTAGCTCCACTTTCTCATCAACTCCCAAGGTATTTTTTTGTCTTATTCTCTTTCTTTTCTCTTAGAGGATATCATCAAATATGGGATCTTGATTTATTGGTAATGAATTTTTAAAATTCTACACTAGAGTGAATATGGGAATTTAAAACTGTAATTTAAAACCAATTTAAATTTAAATAATTGGATTTGAACTTCTCAAGACAGATTGATCTAAAGGTGAAAATATATTGTTCAAATAGTAAAGTTGAATAGTATAGCCAAAAGGAAAGCTAGTTGGTCGAGTAAAGATAGTTATGTGTAAGTTAAGCCAAAGGTCAAGTTGAATTGGTTCAAACCTTTAGTTGAGTTGAGTTAGCTTAGTTGAAAGATAAGACAAGTTTGTTCATGTTGATGGTCGAGTCGAGTCAATCAAAACTGTAAGTTGAGCTGAGTCAGCTTGAGCTATAGGCTGAGTTGAGTCGACCTATCATAAAGTTTGAGCGAAGACAACTTGGGTAAAATGTTGAGTCGAGCTAAGTCAACCCAAACTGAAGGTTGATCCAAGCCGATCCGGATCGAAGGACGAGGTGAGTCGGTCCGGAATGAAGGTTGAGTTGAGACGACCCGTACCAAAGGTTGACGTAATTCAGTTTGGGTCGAAGGTCATGAAAAGTCGACTTGTGCCAAAGATTGAGACAAGTTAGTCCGAACCAAAGGTTAAGATGATTCTATCTAAGTTAAAGGTTGAGAAGAGTCGGCTTGGGCCATAGGTGGAGGTGAATTAGTTAGGATGAAGGTCAAGATAAATTGACGTAGGTTGAAGGTTAAGCCAATTCGTCACATGGTGAAGGTCAAACTAATTTTCCTTGGGATGAATACAAGCTAAGTTGGTTATGACCAAAGATTGAGACAAGTGGACCGAGTCAAAGGTCAAGACGAGTAGCCTTAAGTTGATGGTTTAGATGAGTCGACCCAAGTTGAAGGTTAAGAGGAGGCGATTTTGACTGAAGGTTGAAACAAGTTAGCCCATATCCAAGGTTGAGATGATTTGGCCTTGGCTAAAGGTCAAGATGAGTCGGCCTAAACTGAAAATTAAAGTGAGTTGGCCTAACCGAAAGTTGAGACAAGTCGTCCTGGGTTGACAATTGATACAAGTCAATCTTTATCGAAGATTGAGATGAGTCTACTATGGCAAAATGTTGGGACAAGTCGTCTTGGTTTGAAGATCATAATAAGTTAACTTTGACTAAGAATAAAGCTGAGTTATCTAAATATTTTTAAAATAAAGTTTTTTTTCTCAAAAAGAAAAATTAAATTGTTTTATCTAAATAAAAAGTTAAAATATAGAGTATTTTAATTATTTCATAAAAAATATTTATAAGTAATTCAAATATAATAATATATTTCAATTGTTTTGAATTGTTAAAATTTCTATCCAAACTTAAAATTAATAATTTGTTAAAAGTAATGTTGTTGAATTAAATAAGTGAGACAAGTATGCTTTATTGTAGTAGAAATATATGATAAAACTCAACTCAGTTTTAGGAAAACCTGTTAAAAATCTAAAAAATCACTCTCTTATGAATTAAACTGTTAGGAACTCACAATTAAGATTTTATGTTGAATTAAATAAGTGAGATGTAATAGAAATGTATGATAAAATTCAACTTAGTTTTGGAAAAAATTGTCAGAAATCTAAGAAAAATCGGTCTCTTATATAAAAAAATTATACTTAAAAAAATGATAAATCTTTCCAAGTTATCCCAATAAAAAATTACAACATCTCTAGCATAAGAGTGTTCTGCATTTATTTTATGATCGTCTAATTTATTTTTGTTTTTTCAGTATCTCGTGGGTTTATATCCTCAAACTAACTAAGATTATGCATGCAAAAATTACAAAATAAATTGGAAATTCAATGAAGAATTTCTCCCAACGGGGATACGATAGTTGTTCGAGTTCGGATGATAACCCGAGTAGGTCAAAAGACACAAAATTATTTAGATTTTTAATAAAGCAAACTTCTTATATCTCAAGATTCTATGTATTGTTCGGAGTCGATGATTTTTGGTAAACCGAGATTATGTTGGTGAACAATGATTTTGACATCATGATAATACCTTAAAGTAATATGCATTAGGTAAACAATTAAATGATTAAGCATTAATAATGTATTAGGACAACGTACATATACACTTAAACTAAGTGTATTACTTAAACAATTAAATGATTAAATATTAATAATGTATTGGGACAACTTACACACTTAATTTAGGAATATTCAAAATACTTGTTTAAAATGACTAATAAGATATAATATCATGTTTCATTAACTGAATATTTATGGTTAAATTTGGATCCCAATTGTGAAAGTTAAAATATTTTGATAAGCAACATGTAAGCAATTCTTTAATTTTCAATTAAATGAAAAACAACACACATGATACTCATTATTCTCGCATACATAGTAGAAAAGAATTTACCTGAATCTATTGTATAGTTCTTACTGTTATAAGAAAAGAAAAGAAAGGATGAAAAATGTGTATCTTATTCAATAACAAGGAGATAGTACAATTGATATATATATATATATATATATATATATATATATATATATATATATATATATATATATATATATATATTTGTTTAAAGCAATATAAAAACGTAATATAAATATAAAACATAATATAATATATGAACATAAATGCACATATATGAACGGAAAATAAATTAAATCCAATATCCCCTCAAGCTGCAGCATATATATTCTTAATGTTCAACTTAGACAATAAATATTGAAATTGTGCGGTGCGGGATGCAAAACTTTAGTATGAATCTCTGCAAGTTGAGCTGAAGTAGAAATGGGCAAAAGCTTAATTACACCAGCTTGAACTTTATCCCTTATGAGATGACAATCAATTTCAATATGCTTTGTCCTCTCATGCATGACTGAATTCTGTGCAATTTGTATAGCAGCTTGATTGTCACAAAATAGAGGAACTGGTTGTGGTAGAGGTTGTTTCAAATCATGGAGCAAATACAAAAGTCATTGAATTTCACATGTCGTGGAAGCTAAGACTCTATATTCTGCTTCAGTTGATGATCTAGATATAATACCTTGCTTCTTGGATTTCCAGCTGATTAAGGATGCACCATAGAACACATTAAAACCAGTTACAAACCTTCTAGTGTCAGGATAAGCAGCCTAATCAGAATCACTAAAAGCCTTGAGAGTATGTTTTGTGTTAGAGGGAAATAATAATCCTTGTCCTGGATTGTTCTTGATATATAAATACTTTTCAGTTCCTTTTATGCACTAGATTGAAAGGAATCCCTGCATAATATGAGAAACATGAGTGGTAGCTCCAAAGTCCAACCACAAGGTATTATTAGGCACTTTGATAATATTTGCTTCAAAACTTACAGAAACATAAAAAGACCCATTTAGGAGGAAGATAGTTCATGATAAACTGTATTAGAAAAGACTCATTCACCTCCATTCCCGTTGACTTCAATCTTGCCGCTATATTAGCCATTCCAGTTGCATGTTCATGTATGGACTGTGACCAGTCAAACCTTTTTGTAGCCATTCCCACAATAGACTTGTCAATTATGTCTGATTGTGAGTACCCCTTGATCATTTTAATGAATTCCTTTGCGTTTTCCGTTTTAGGCATAAAAGGCTTTACATTCTCTGTCATAGACATGCACATCAAGTTTAGTGACAGCCTGTTAGACCTATGCCAAGCCTCATAAAGAGACTTCTCATCACTTGTACCGATCTCTATAATGACTGCGGACATTTCATCCATCATAATAGATATCCAAGTCTAAAACACCCAATTGAAACTGAATTTGTTCTGATCAATGAGCATAATCTACCAATTAAACTTGACCAAATTGTTGTTCAAACCTAATAAACTCATGTAAGCTGAAATAACACACAAGCTCATACATTAATGCTTTGATTAAAAATTATGGATTCAAACAAATTACTACATTAGTCATACATTCAAGTTCACCTTTGGGTGACACTTAAACTGATAGGTAATCATTTAAGTTCACCTTTGGATGATTTCTTAAACTGACAAATTCCATATATACTTTAATAAACAATCAATCATACTTAAGTCTATATATATGTTACTTTGGATATACAAACATTTTTACTAAGTACATGAAATATTTCACTTTAATGTCATCAATTATAAATAACGGTTCACCTTTGAGTACCCATAACTAGACCTGTCAAATTGGCCCCAACAATAGGCCCTGGCCCTAGCCCATGTGGGTTGGGGCCAAAAAAGCCCACAGGGCCAAAATAGTCCCTTATTAAAAAAGCCCCCAGGGCTAAAAAGCCCCAAAGCCCCGTGGGTTAGGGCCAGCCCATGGGCTTTCTTTTTTACAAAAAAAACACTAAATATTCAACAATTAAACATGAGAAATCATAATTCGAAAGCATTAAAACAGGAGAAAATAAGACATAAAAACTAACATGTGACCATGAAATAACTAATCAATCAATCATTAGACCAACCAAACAAATAACTAATCAAATATAGAATAAAATGAGAATTTAAGCAATCAAAACAAAGAAACTGAAATGGAATTGAAGCCTCAATCAACTTTAAAAAAAT
>NC_028358.1:8669802-8682209 GCF_000741045.1 Vigna radiata var. radiata
ATAATTTATAGGATGCCAATAAAAGTTTATTCAATATCTTTTTAAATAAAAGTTTTGAATCTTCTTAAATAAAGAAAAGACAAATATTCTATATCGATTAAACATCTTTCATAATGAAAACAAACACAGAACGATAGCAAACTTATTTCAACTTTTAACACAAAAATTGGATGAAGCAAGCACCCAGTTAAATTCTAGAACAAGAATTTCTTTAACAACTTTCCCAGAACCATCATCCTTGAAAACATAGACATGCAAACATATTGAATTAATTAAATTAACATCAAACAGGAAAAAACTCCCAACAAAACGAACATCAAAAGAATAAGAAACATAGAAATCAAAGTTAGAGTTGGGGATGAGGTTATGAATCACCAGTATCGGAAGAAGAAATAGTAAGAGATTTGTTCATGAATAAGAAGATAATATAAATTAAACATGTTCATGAACAGGTAGATAAAATGAGTACCTCCAAAATGTGCAGTGTGAAATCGACAAGGGTGATTAAGAAAAGGGTCGAATTGGGTTTTGTAGTTCTTGCAAGGTTGATGTTGCCATCCAGCGTTCTAGAGCAGCGAAGTGTTTTTTCAGAGTAANCAAGAATACCAGCGTTCGAAAAAAAACATGATATTTTGGAGGTTAGGGGCTGACCCGGCCCAAATTGAATCCTGACCCATCTCATGGGGGCTGTGGGGGCCGGGGGCTTTAGAAATGCCCCCTCTGTCGTGGGTCAAAAAAATATGGGCCAATTGGAAAAGGGGCCAGGGTTGGCCTTAGGGCTAAAAAAGAAGTTGACAGCTCTACCCATAACATCCTTATAACAATGACTAATTGCTATATATTCATAATTTAACATCTTTTATATTATGAATAATTTTCACAATAACATGAACAATTTGAAAGAACAAGAGAATTACTAAAACTTTTAATTTTGATTAGAATTATATAACTCATCCGAAATTCAACTTAATTAAATTTCCTTCATCCAAGACTAATAAATAATTACATATAATTTATAAAACAAAATTTATACCATACATGTCACACTAGATGCACTTTTCAAATTAAAAGCACTTGAAATTATGAAACTTTTAATTTACATATGCATTCCAATTACCTGACCTAACATTCACTTTCGATTCACAAAATAATTTCTATTCAATGCAAATTATAATAACACACCTTTATTATTTAATATGCAACAGTAAAATTACTTTAGTGAATTGAAATTCACGTAACACAGTGAATTGAAATCTAGGAATTAAAGTTTCAATTCACGTGATAATAAAGTTAGTTTGGCTTCCTGGATGAATGAAATTCATCTAGTCATGCAACAATAAAGTTGCGTTATGCCAAAATTAAAAAACCTTTCGATTTCCGAGATTCACGTTACAGTGAATTTAATTTTCTTCATGCCAATAAAAATAATTAAATATTTGAAAAATTAAAATTCTTAAATTTTATAAATTCAAAAAATTAGGATTTTAAAAAATTGAGAAAATTATCATTCATAGAAAATCATATATTTCAAAATCTGAATTTGATATCACTTGTAAACAATTCTTTAATTTTCAATTGAATAAAAAACAACACAGTGGATCTTGAATTTTCATGATACTCACTATTCTCACATATATAGTAGAAGAGAATTTACCTGGATCCATTGTATAGTTCTTCCTATCAATTGTTCTTCCTTCTCTTACTCCTCTTTAATGCTTTCTTGATGATATAGGAATTGCCAAGGATGTTTTTCTCTGTCAAAGTTGGAGTTTCTTTTCCTTTTCTGATTTTCTCTTCACTTTTTCAGAAACTTAATATCAACAATAGTAAAACGTTTTCCCTCTTTTATGATATTTAATCAACTTTAATAAAATATCAAAATGTCCTTTGTTTTGGTGAGAAAAGAGAGATAATTTTAATAATTCTAAAATCATCCCTATAACTTTAATACCTTATATTATAATAATCATCACATTAAAATAGAATATGTACATCAAAGTTATAATTTAAATTACATAAACCAATATTAAATATTAATATAATTTAACACAACATGCTAAATTTACCTGGTATAATTTCGGAAAAACAATTTTAGGATCTTAGTTTTAGATGTATTTATTATATTAGGTATGATGACCGATTTCTCAATTGGATCAGTGTTGAGATTTAAAGATAGAGACTATGTGCTTATAAATGATGAGTTTATGTGCTTATAAATGATGAGTTGAGGAAGACAATTGATGATTCACCTTAGTATAACAAAAATGCGTCAAAATCTAAAGAAATCACTATGGTGGTTCAATATGAAGGTAGATGTAGTTAGATATGTTTTATGTTGACTTGTAAAAAATCAAAGGTTGGACACTGGAGATTAGGTGTCAAGTTGCAGCAGTAAGACAAACACCTATTTGGAAATGAAACATGAATGTCTAATGATCTAGTAATACATATTAAGACATCAGGTCATAAGAAATTGAAAATGGTTCACACATCAAATTTGGATAAGTAGTTGAACTACCTTAACCCAGAACAAGTGTTAATATTTAAAGAGCATGCTTAATAGTGGATTTATTGTATTAGTTATGGTAAAGATCTAAAAAATAACATTTTAGAAGTGATAATGATTTAAAAATAGTAAGATTTGATTCTTTTATTATTAAAAAGTTTTAATATAAATAGTTTAGTTATAAATGAGTTTCATTATTTTGAAACACACAATCTTTTTAGAAACTACATTTTTATAGTTTTGTGAATTCTGTCCAAGAGTTCTTCAATTTGGACCTATTAGCTTCTTCGTTCGTGTAAGTTGAGTTTCAACCTTTTTTCTTGATCCTTTTCTGTAATTTGTTACATGTGAGTCTTCTTCCACTTGCATGCATATTTTTAGTCATATGTATGAGTTTGCTAATCTGTTTTATAACGGTATGTCCTGATCATTTTTCTGTTGTTCCTAAGTATAGATAGGGCATCTTATGAGCTTGAAGGGATTTGAAATTCCTTAGAGCAAGTTCACCCATATCTCAAGTAAGGGAAGTTGATTGTACCGTTTTTAAGTTATAGATACATTATAATTGTTAATTGTGCGATTGTACGATGGTTTGTTTGCATGCTTGAGTTGTGTGATGAAATATGATAGGTTGAACTAATATTAGGTTTTAATTTGACTTACTTTGAGTTGTATGACAAAATTTGGGAATGTTGTCTGATTGGTGTTGCAAATGAGATTATTTAAGTTAGTGAAGGTTGTGTAATTCGAATTTGGTATGTTTTGACATTTGTGTTTGCTGTTGGAATGAACTTATATGTTTGGAAGTGCATACATATGTAGAATTATGTTATACAAAATTATGCATACTTGTTGAGGGAGACTATACTCGTTGGATGAAGCCAAAGTCAGATAGCTACTGGCTTGGTGGTTGTTGGGCGAGAATATACTTGATGGGTGAAGTCAAAGTCAGAAAGCTACTGATTTGGTGGTCGTTGGGTGAGAATATACTCATTGGGCGAAGTTAAAGTCAAAGAGCTCACTTACTTGGCAGTAGTTTGGCAAGACAAGTCTCAATGGACGACTTTTGTGAGAATTTAAGTCTAAGTTCTAGGGATAATCTCGTTGGGTGAGCTATATGATTGCTAGGCAAGTATGCCTTTAAGCACTACTCGCTAAACGAAATTAACAAAGTCTAACTTTATTTATATGTACGTTTTTGGTTTGTTTAATGTAGGAATATGTGATGTTAAAATGATAGCTGGTTTATGATGTTTATGTGGGGATGATTGATAGATTTATGGATAAATATGCATGCAAATAATGATGTATGATATTGTAATGATGATGAGTATTTTATATGTATTTGACATAATTCCATGGATTTCATAAGGAAGATTCTATGGTGGTGTTTCATTAGTATACACATTGATGTGGGAGTCCATTCAAGCTTAGTAAAGTAGAATGAGGTATGTGGTAAGAGGTGCAAGATGTCCTAGTCTATGGGCTTTACCTTGACCAAAGATTTTAATAGACTAACATTGTGTGTGGTTAGCAATGACTCTACAGAACAGTAGAGACCACCACAAAAGATCCCCCGAGATTTCACATCACTATTTTATCTGGATAATTGAGTCTAGAATGAGTCCTAATATGTGATATGATTGTTTTTTAAGAATGAGTGATGTGTGATAATATTTCTATATTTGTTTTATGAAAACTCTTTTGCACATTAATTTACCTTCTTATTTATTGTGTGTTTTTTCGTTTCTTTTGCGATGATCAACTTATTGATGTGAGTAGATGAGAGATATGTGTTGATGCATCTTTAGTAGAAGATGGTGATGCAGTAGAGTTTTTTTTTCTTGGTTGTTTATTAGTTATCCTTAGTTGTTATATATATATATATATATATATATATATTATATATATGGGTTTGTTAGCGCGTGTACGCCTGTTTTTCAATTGGTACATTTTAGCAATGTGTAGCGGGTTATAGTAGATAAATGTACCCTCATATATTATGGATTCTAAGTTTTAAAGTCAAGGGTATTTGAATAATTTTCATTCTCAAAACTTAAAAAAAAAAAAAAAAACAAGAAACCCGAAACCCTTACTCACCTTCTCATTCCTCTCAATCTCTCTCATTCCAACCTTTTCTCTGTCATCCCTACTGTAGCCCGAATTGAAAAAAATCAGAAACACTGTTGTTAAACAATTTCTTACAAAAAAATGATTTTATAATGAGTTTGAAAAAAATCAGATTCACTCGCTATTAAAAAATTTCTTACAAAAATGATTTTATAATGAGTTTTCCTTTTATATTTTTTGTCTTATCTAATTTTATCTAATTTTCACAAGCATAATGACATCAAAGGAATTGGTAATTGGCCTGGAAAAAAAATCAGAAATACTTGTTGTTAAACTATTTACAAAAAATGATTTTATAATGAGTTTTCATTTTATAATTTTTGTCTTATCTAATTTTCACAAGCATAATGACATAAGAAGGAATTGGTAATTGGCCTGGAGGTTTTTTAAGAGATGATAATTCAATATCTACAAATGATGAAATTAGAGAGGTTAGTGAAGATGATGAAATTGAAGAGATCTTGAATGAAACTTTGTCTAAAGGCGAATATGCCAATGACTCAACTCTTTACAAAGGTAAATTGTTTAACGACGAGTATTTCTAATTTTCAGTTGGATCTCCCATAGGATGATAGAGAAAATGTTGGAGTGAGAGAGATGAAAAAGAGAAAGGGTTAAGAACAATGAGGAAGGTGAGTAAGGGTTTGGGGTTGTTTTTTTCTTTTTAGTTTTAAGAATGAAAATTATTCAAATATCCTTGACTTTAAAATTTAGAATCCATAATATATGAAAATATATTTGCCTACTATAACCCGGTACACATTGCTAAAATGTACCAACTGAGAAAGGTGATGCGCGTTAACAAATCCCAATATATATATATATATATATATATATATATATATATATATATATATATATATATATATATATATATATATATATATATATATATNTATATATATATATATATATATATATATATATATATATATATATATATATATATATATATATATATATATATATATATATATATTTTTTTTTTTTATAAATATTTTTTCTTTTTTATTTTCTCCATTAATATTAGAATTTGAAAGGAAAAAAAAGAGTTAACAGAGTTATTTAAATTTTTTACAATTATTTTGTAAATTTTTATTTTAAATTTATGCATAAGTTAATTTTATTTATAAAGAAGTTTATTCCAATTTTTTTCTAAAAACATTTATAAAGAAACCTGGTCAAATATACTATCTAAATGTATGACAAGAAATAATCTTATTTAAATTGTGAAATTTAAAACTAAAAAAATATAGTAAATTATGCTTTTTAAACATTCCATCCTTTTCAACTGAACAGGTAAAGGAAAGGATTTTCTCCACCCTTGTATTAAAATCCCTCGTCTTAAAATTCAACTTAATATCATATTCAATTACAATCTCTTTTAACTAAATAATTCCTAGTTGACAATAAAACAATGTAAATATGTGCGAACTAGTAAAACTAAAATATGTTATTTATGTCTATCGCAGTAAAATAATATTAGAAAGGTCAACAACTAAAATACGTCGAAGCCATATTAAATTTAAGCTGCGTCACATGTGAATATAAAATTATTAGAGTCTCATCATGGATCCCGTGAGAAACTAATCATTGATACATATTGAAACTAGTAAAAATATTAAATTAAGTACAACATATTTTTAATAAAATACTATTATTACTAGTACTCTTTTCATTATATACTAAAATAACAGTTTAATAGTTTTTCACTTTTTTTTAATGAGTTTAGTAATTATTCACTATTTATTTAGTTAGCATACATACAGTTATTCATTGTATGAATTTATACCTAATTTTACATAGATCGTTATGCATGTGTTTATTTCCTTTTAATCAAGTAAAAATTTATTATACTATAAAATAAATTTTATAATAATAATTACTTTATTATTTTATTTTTTAATAATAATTTTTTATAATAAAATATTTAACAATAAAATAATATATTTAATCAAGTAAAAATTTATTATACTATAAAATAAATTTTATAAAAATAAATAATTATGGAAAGCCAGTTTCCTTCCTTGTCTTCTCTAAAAGCAGGAATCAGGATATATTATGGAACATGGTGAGTAGAGGGAGATTTTCACCACCCATGGAAACACCTACAAAATCACAACCTATTCTCTTAAATTCCTCTTTGTCTCTCCTAGACAATATCTCCAGAACACTTTCTTCAAAGATAAAAAATCTGATAGAATATTCACATGTCCCTAAAGATGTACATAAATCTGAGTCTTCAACTCCCCTGCTCAGTCCGTACAGTATCTTCAGAAGACGTAGATCCTCCATCCGATTCATTGCTAGACTCATTACTTCCCGAAGACCTCCTGAAAAGGAATTTGTTCAGTCCTCTCGAATGGAACAATGTTCACTTGTGGCAACACCAGAAGAACAATATGTGACAATAGAAATACCAAAAGAATTAATTTGTTATTGGCAACATGAAGGATATACTCACCTTCATTATGGGGCCATCAGACTCATTCTTTCCCTCCACGGAAGAAGAGGTCTTCCTGTTTCCGCCAGGGTCTCTCTCTTAGATTCCAGCTTTCTTCACTATGAAAATGTTGTCATAGGAATAGTACTCACCACCTTACACGCGGGAAGCGTAGTTCTCGCTATGTTTCCTAATTATAATGTCAGCTTGAGAGATCCAATCGTGCCCCAAAGACTTAAAGTGAAAGTACAGATAACGGGAGCCGGACAAGTAGCTGAAGCCCTTAGTGCAACGCTACATCATCAAATTATCTATAGGTTGCAGAATCATGCAGTCAACCTATCTTCACCCTCAAGTACTGAAGACGCTCTGTTTGTTATGGCTAACCCCCATGAAGAGAGCCCATCTATAGTCCAGATCCCCAAAAATATTTCCAGACAACAGTTAGAGGAACTGATTCCTCTACAATGGGTGACTAATTACAAAAAGTTACACGAGAATAAAAAACCTCTTCAGACTTCTGAAGCTACTTTCAGGAGATCAGTAAACAGAACAATCATAACCATTTTCAAGCAGTTGGAAGATGAAGCCAGTACCAGCTCCTCTCAAAATTTTCAGTCTATGATGATCCGACCAGTCACCAAGGAAAAGAAAACCCCTATCTGGGGAGTTCTTCCTAATGGAAAGCCCATATTTACAGATAAAATCGATGGTCATTTCATATGGGATGTTGATCCTTCCATGTGTGACCCAGACTGTGAATGCAGCAAGGATGACAACAACTCAGAAGACGATGAATCAGACGAGGAAAACACAGATCATGAAGATTATTGCAGACCTTTTCCTCCTCCTAGGAGAAGATCAGATCCCTCCTCTAGACCATGGATTGACATTCATAAACCCAAAAAATCAGGTCCTTTGTGGTTTAAAAAACGATGCGCAGAAATCCTGGGGAAAAAAGAAAGTTTCTCCTTTCCCAATAAGGTTTCTCAACCGCTGATCCCTTGCTTTATGATTTCTGGCTCCAATTATGAACAAGAATTTCCTTCCTTGGAAAGAACAATAGATCCTACAACTAGGATCAACACCATGCCGAATATCTCTCCATCAGAGATAGGACCTGATGGAAGGCCTAAACCCTTAACTCAAGCTGAAGAAGTGCTCAACTGGCAAACAGAGAATGCTAAAGTTCAAAACTTTATGCTTAGAAGAATTGATCAAAAGATAAATGGACTCTCGTCGCAAATGAAGAATATAGATGCAAGATTAGAGCTTCTCTCTGAGAGAATGAAAGATCACTCTGTCCATCTTACAACTAAGATTTCCCGATTAGAAGAAGAATGGAAAAGAACTATATTTGGTGAAGCTTCCTATGCCACAAAAAGAGAGATCAAGAAGCTGAAAGCACAACTCCATGACTTGGATCATTATATTGAGTCAAAAATAAAAGAAAAACAATTACCTTTTCCAGATACTCTCAGTCCTCCTCCTTTCACCCCATATCGACCCTTATTCCAACCTTCTTCCTCTGCAGTTCATAAATCCAAACAAACATATTCTCTCCCAACCGCTAAAGCATTCAGAAACAAACAAAAACCCAACACCACTATACCTTCGACTCTACACAAGAAATCAGAAAAACTCCTACCCAAACTCTGTCACAATCCCCTAGGGTTTCATCCGAAAAGGAAGACTATTTTCAAGATTCCCAGGATCCATACTCTCAGTTCACCATTGAAAACACCAGCATAAGATCTTCAGAATACACATCCTCTGACGAAAACACTGAAAATTTCTCTGATAATTATTCAGAGTCTTCTGATGAATATGCTGACGTACTCATGGCCATCACAGCAAGTTCCAGTACAAGACAAGAGCCCATATATGAATCTCCTGAGGAGATTGAACCACCCTTAAGAGATAATCCTTCCAAACCTAACAGTGGGCCATGGTTTTCCATAGACGACCTTTCTCCCAATCAATGGAGAGCTAGACTGATTGAATTTGGAGCCTGGTTAGACACCAAACTCATCAAGGATGCAGATTCTTACAAAGTCATAGAAGAGTTCTGTTGTCGAATGACTGGAACCTTGAAGGAATGATATCAAAACCTAGGACTAGTCCGGCAAGACCAATTTCATAGCTTGGGATCACCTGCTGCAGTTTTAGGAGCCCTCCATGAAGAATTTATTGGAGATGGAGTCGTCATTGATAGGAAGATGCAAAAGGAGTTTTTTGAGATGAAGTGTTGCTCTCTAAATATGAAAGATTTAGATAAGCATTTCAAACGAATGCTACAACGATTTTATCTGCTAAATGGGGCTAATGATGTTAGTCTCAAAAATACTTATGTGGCCTCTCTTCCAGCCCAGTTGCAACTAGAATTAAACAGAATGGCCATGGCAGCTCAGAAGGACTTCTCCACCATGACCATGGGACAAATCCACCAGATGACTAAAGAGGCTGTAGACAAGTTATGTAGGCAACACCAATATTTCTCCGATTTGATGAATAATAAGGGGAAATTTGGAAAAGCCTGAAAAAAATCTTATTTAGAGATAAAATGCAAAGACAAGTGCAGTTGCCAGGGCAAGAAAAATAAGGGAGAAAAACCGTACAAAAGAAAAGAGAAGAATCTCAAGTTTTTCAAGAAAAGGAATTTCAGAAAAAAGTCCCAAGGACAAAGGTGTTATTTATGTGGAAAAAAGGGACATTTTGCTAAGTCTTGTCCTAACAAAGCAGACAAGGCCATTAAACTTGTTACATCCTTAAAAATTAGGGATGAAGAAGTCGAGTCATTGTATTCAGAACAATCTTCTCCCGATGAGGATACAGTTTTCGCCCTAAGAAATTCCTCTGAAGAAGAACATTCTGAAGAAGAAACACTTCCCATTTTCTCAACAGAAGAAATAAATAGCCTCAATCTATCAATAATGAATCCAGACATCCTTCCTGAAGAACTCTGGTCAAAAAAGACATCATATTTTATGGCTGCGGATGGGAAAATATTCAAAACTGAGCTCATCACCAAAACCTCTATTGGAATAAAATTTTTCCCTGACTGCATCATCTGGGCCAAAGTAATAGGCAGCAAGCTTCCTAGCAAAGATATTTTGATTGGCATGGACATATTCTCCGAGGCAGACAAATTACAGATACTGCCCTCCGGTCTAAAATACAAAAAAGAGTTCAAACCTTTTGTAGAAACCTTTCTTTCAGCATCCCCTCCAGAAATGGAAGAGATAAAAAAGAAGTTACTCTCACTATGTGCTGATAATCATGAAGGATTTCCTCACCCTAGACCTCTATGGAAAAATCCAAACTTCTTTGTTAAACTCCCATTCAAGCTTAATGAGGATGTTAATCCTACAAAAGCTACACATCCTGGAATGACACCATCCGATCTTCAATTGGCCAGACAAGAACGCCAAGAGCTTTTGAGACAGGGTTTGATAGAACCCACACATTCTAACTGGGCATGCCAGGCTTTTTATGTGGAAAAAAGGTCAGAAAGAGTGAGAGGAAAAAAGAGGTTAGTGATTGATTACAAGCCTCTAAATCATTTTCTTCAAGATGATAAATTTCCTATTCCCAAAGCCTCTTCTCTCCCCATCCTATTGAAAGAATCCAATATTTTTTTTCAAAATTTGATCTAAAATCTGGATTCTAGCAAATAGGTATTGATCCTTCTGAAAGACATAAAACACCCTTTTGTATACCCAATGCCCAATACCAGTGGATAGTACTCCCATTTGGTCTCAAAGTCGCGTCCTCTTTGTTCCAAAAGGCCATGACAAAAATTTCTGAACCAATTTTAGATAATGCCATCATCTACAATGATGATATTCTCCTTTTTTCCAAAGACATTGTGACCCATAAAAGATTATCAGACCAGTTCTTCAATATAGCCGACCAATATGGGATAATGCTTGTTGAAAAGAAAATCCACCTGGCACAGTCTGAGATTGATTTTCTAGGAATGCACTTGTCGCAACCGGAATCGCAACGGGACGACGATCCAAAAAGAAAAAAAAAACAGTTTGAAAAAGAGTTCGGAGTCGCCACCATAGTTTATTCTGGAAAACTACAGAAAAACCATAAAAAGATAAAACACGGTCAACGAAAACCAAAGATGGGGTTCGAGAGTCGGTTACGTGTAGGGAAGGTATTAGCACCCTACAACACCTGCCCGAAGGCAGTACCTTTAATTAAATACGTGAATGTGATGTGGTTTACAAAATGTTTAACTATCCTAAAAAACGACAATCTAAAGAAAAAAAAATATTTTATAGTTTTTTGAGCCCGACAAGGATTGACCTTGCTCCTACGTATTCTCCCTAAAATGAGAAATCAGGGTTACATAGTTCTAACTGAGAGAATGTTTGTTATTTGAAAATATTTATTTCGGTATTTGATATAAAAAAAAGGAAAAATGTTCTTAGCACGATTACGATGCGTGTGATCACACACATGCTTAAACATTTAAAACATATTTTTTTTTATAAAAATGGAAAAGGTCATAGCACGAGGACGATGTGTGCGATCACACACATGCTTAAACCTTTAAAACATTTTTATTTTATTTTTATGAAAGGGGAAAAGGTCTTAGCACGAGGACGATGCGTGCGATCACGCACGTGCTTAAACATTTAAAAAATATTTTTTAATTATTTTTTATGAAAGACGAAAAGGTTTTATAGCACAAGGACGATGCGTGCGATCACACATGTGCTTTAACCTTTAAATTATATTTTTTATTATTTTTTAGAGAAAAAGAAGAAAATGTTTTAGAACAAGGACGATGCGTGCGATCACACATGTACTTTAACCTTTAAAAAATATTTTATTATTATTTATTTTTTTTATACTTTATATATATATTTTTTTACGTTTTCATTTTTGTAAGTTTTATAGTATGAAAATAGTACTTACGTGAATTACAAAAAACACGGAATGTGAGGATATAAAACTACAGGGGGTGTCGCAACCAGAAAAATCGCGACGGGACGACGACGATCCAAAAAAGAGAAATAATTTGAAAAATATGTTTTGGAGTCGCCACCATAGTTTATTCTGGAAAACTACGGAAAAACCATAAAATGACAAGGCAAGGTCTGCGAAAACCGAATTTCGGATTCGGGAATCGGTTACGTGTAGGGAAGGTATTAGCACCCTACAACGCCTGCCCTAAGGCAGTACCTTTAATTAAATGCGCGAATAAAGATATGTTTGCAAAATGTTTAACTATCCCAAGAACAACAAAATAAAGAAACAAAAATATTTTTTAGGTTTTTGGGCCCGACAAGGATTGACCTTGCTCCTACGTAT
>NC_028358.1:8685449-8686680 GCF_000741045.1 Vigna radiata var. radiata
TATGTGGTGGTTACATGTCCACCCTTTCATCATTTTTTTTTTCTTTCTTCTTTTTTATCTTTTCCTTTTTCGTTTTCTTTTTTCTTATTTTTTTTTCGAAATAATAAAATCAAATGAAAACTAAAATTAAATCCAAATAATAAAATAAAATAAAAACTAAATAAAATGAAAATAAAATAAAATAAAACAAAAGTAAAAATCAAGTTCTATTATTTAATCGCCCGGACGAAATTGGGTGTTGACAGCTGCCCCTCTTTACTTAAATTTTACTAGATAATATGAAAATGTGATATTTTTGTATTATCTGAGTAAAAGTTAAGTAAAGATTGAAACACTAATTTCGTCTAGGTTCCAATTATGATAGAAGATGAACAAAAATGATTCAAGTCGCGATGCCAAAAGACCAATGCGAAGCAGAAAGCTGATAACAGAAAACTAAAACCTGGATTTGACCATTGCCTCGCAGAGGGCCGATAACAGAAAAATAAAACCTGGATTTGACCATTGCCTCGCAGAGGGCCAAACTCGCAGAACAGAAATTTAAATCCGACCATTGCCTCGCAGAGGGCCAATAACAAAAAAATAAAGTCTGGATTTGACCATTGCCTCGCAGAGGGCCGATAACAGAAAGAAAAACTTGCTTGAGGTGCCAGGCGAGCTGGGCTTTGGGTGCCAGACAAAACTGGGCTTATGGGCCAGGCGAGTTGGGCTTATGAAACTTTGAAATTGCCAAATGAAACTATTTTTTTTTTTTGAAATTTTGAAATGGCCAGATGAAACTGGGCTTATGAAATTTTGAAATGGCCAGATGAAACTGGGCTTATGAAATTTTGAAATGGCCAGATGAAACTGGGCTTATGAAATTTTGAAATGGCCAAATAAAACTGGGCTTTTGAAATTTAAAATTGCCAAATGAAACTGGGCTTTTGAAATTTTTGAAATTGTCAGATGAAACTGGGCTTTTGAAATTTTGAAATGGCCAGATAAAACTGGGCTTATGAAATTTTGAAATGGCCAGATAAATCTGGGCTTATGAAATTTGAAATTGCCAGATGAAACTGGGCTTTTGAAATTTGCAGCTTTGTGAAATTTTGAAATGGCCAGATAAAATTGGGCTTATGAAATTTTGAAATTGTCAGATGAAACTGGGCTTTTTGAAATTTTGAAATGACCAGATGCAACTGGGCTTTTGGGATTTTGAAATGGCCAGATGAAACTGGGCTTTTTGAAA
>NC_028358.1:8691735-8732650 GCF_000741045.1 Vigna radiata var. radiata
ATTGAGGAATGTCATACATCTCGAGGTCTAACTTGAGATTATTACATTTTGACTTTTCTTCCGAGACATCAGTGCACACACGCTTGAATTTATTGGCAAAAGGATGGTTTGAAGAGAATGAGAACTATTTGGAATGGTTTGGAAGACTGGGACCAGCACATGGGTACTTCAATCCTCAAAGGAGCCGTAATATGTTAGTGCCAAGACGAAGCACAATATATCAAAATGAGCTGGGGTTTGGATCCATGAAAATTAGGGTGGCACAAAATCAAGTGAGACTTGCAAAGTTGCCCCAGTCCTAGGATTATGGATTGATGAAATTTTGTGTGAGACTTACAAAGTTGGCCCAATTTTTTTCGTGGTATGGGTTGATGAAAAATTCGTGCAAGGTTCACAAAGTTGCCCCAATTTTTCTTCGGCAAGGGGTTCAATTTGGAAGAGGTAGTGGGTATGAAAAGGATTGGCTAAAAGGACGACCCCAATTGGTTTGATCTTCTTGTACATGTTGCTTGCTAGTTTGCAAGGAGATCCCCTCTTCCCGATACATTACTTTTTTCTTCTTCTTTTTTCAATTCTTTTATCTTTCTTTTTTTTTTTTTACGACACATTGAAAGTCATTTCGCCTTATCGCAAAATTAAGCTTTATGAAAAAGTGAGCAAACATTATCCAATCTGTGTGGGCTTTATTAGGCTTGTAACGTGGCTAAGGGCTAAAAGGTATTGAAAGAAAGGGTAAAAAGGCCTAAATGAATGTTTGGTGGTTATATGTTTTTGAAACAAGGGTTATCATCTAGGCATTGCATCAACTATTTGACCTTTTGAGCACTTAGTGTTTCCTTGAACTTCATTTTTCATTCTTTTTGCTCATCATCACTTTGTGATTTTTTTTTGTTCTTTTTCTTGTTCTTTTGTTCGTTATTCACTCTTCTTGATGAATTCTCTTCGTTTGATCGTTGAGTGCTCTTATTTGCGACATGAGTTGACTCCTACCTGATGACAACCCTTGCTTGGGGATGATTTTGAAAAAGAATTTATTTTTGGCTCAAATGAGGTGACAATGGATATATTTTTTGTTTTTTAGATAAAGACAAAAAGGCCACACATCATTTTGAACTCTGATTGCCTTATTTTCAAAAGATTAATTTTGCGACTAGATGACCTGAACATTAGTCGTTTTTCTCTTTTTTCTTCCTCTTTCTAGACCGCCCTTTCGGGTTTTCAATTTAATGGACTTATTCTCTTTTTGAAAGTTCCTTTCTTTTCCTTTTTTTTTCTTTTTTTTTACCTTATATTTTTTTATTTTGTCTCAATAGATTCGGGGATCACCCTACTAGCGCAAGCGAGAAAATTTTTTTTTTGGCCAAGCCAATCTGCCCCAGTGAAAATGTTTACTTTGTTATTGAGAGCAACAACGATGTTTGTTGAGGGGAAATCCTTTATTTTGGAAAAGTAAAGGGCCGAGGTTTTTAAGCAGCATGTGCACAAACGTCTTGAGAGAAACGTCAAAATTGTTATTTTTATTTAACATTTGACCTCGGGAAAGTCTGACACTACAACTTTGTTTTTATTGCCATTTTTTTTATATCATTTTTTTTGCTATTTTCCAAAAACAAGAGTTTGAAGATTTGCAAGAAAGACAAATGACTCAAGATCGCCATCATTTTTTCAATTTTTTTTTCAATACCCTTTCAGAACTCGATTTCCAGCACTACTTGGAGAAACCCTATAGAGAAAGTTCACATTTAAAGTCATGGATGACGACGCGATATCAATGAACACAGATCTCTTGGCAAAATACGTCACAACATCAAATTCACTTGTACGATGACTCATGTTTTCTTATGTGTTTCTAGAACCCGCATCATTGGTTCATAGCATCTATAGAGACATTCTCAAGCCTTGCCTTAGTGTAGGGTTGACTTTCTTTACACTTTAATAATTCTGAATCGATCAAAACTTGTCTTTGCGCTTGACAACATACACTTTTGGTGTAATGATCGATAGCCCTTTCATGGTAAATACCTTTCGTATCGTGAGTCTTGAAATATTAAGGGTCTAAATGCTTCATGTAACAATTAGAGACAAGACCTTTTTGAAACAGACTTGGCAGCGACGTTGCTTAAGTCATATGTATAGGAGTGAAGCTCGCAACCTTTTCTCTTGATCAATCACTTTCCCACCCAACGGCTTAGTGAGAAGTTGAGTTTGGATCAAATATCCCATTTGTCTTGCAATTATTTCAAGCGAAGGGTAGGCCAACGAGATTTGAGCGATAGGAGGTGATTAAACTTTTTGCTTTCTTCTTTACGCAAGCTTAAACTCGACTTGTTCATATTTGCTATCATGGTATGACCTTGTGGGATTTTTCTAATCCTCACACCAATTTCAATTCTTTCTTCAAGTATCCTCAGGTCTACAAAGTTTGAGGAACACTCTCAGCATGGTCTCATAGAAGGGTGATCGCAGAGTATTTAGGAATGTGTCAACCATCTCATTATCACTCATAATAAACTTCCCTTGAGCAACATCCCACCTTTGGGTATACTCTTTGAATGATTTTGAGTCCTTTTTCACCATACCCTGTAGTTGTAATCTATGAGATGCCACATTCGTGTTATANTCGAAATGCTTCAAGAAAGCACCCACCAGATCCTCCTAAGACTGGATGCACGAATGTTCAAGATGATTGCCCCAATTAATGCCATGTCAGACAATCTACCTTGAAAGGAATGAATTAGCAACTTTTCATCATATGCGCACACATCCGTTTTCTTGTCATATGCCATGAGATGAGTCTTAAGATAAATGGTCCCTCTATATTTCTCACCTTTGGAAAATTTAAACTTTTGAATGTATCATTAGATCCGGGACTAAGCAAGCCTTGCAACATTTTCAAACTTAGCGCTTCATTCACCTTTTATGACGGTCATCTTTTTTCAGCATTTCAAGCTTACCCCTGTCAACCTTAACATCCACTGGTGTGTAATCAGGGAAATAAAATTTCAACTCAGATTGCCTTGTCATCGTCATGCTCACAATACTTGATTAAAGCCTTTTCCTAGGGACCATGAAAGTGGTTGCCCCAAGCTTGTTCTCCACTTCAACTGCGTTATCTTCGGCCTTTTGAGTGTGAACTTGCCCCTGAGTACGCTCCTGAGGGTGAAGTGTAATTTAGGGGAAGACCATGTAAGGGAAATTTTGGGCTTCTTGAACTTTGTGTTGAGGCCAAGGTGCACACGAATCCCCAAGGTTTTTCAAGGCACTCAGGACCTTTAGAGCTTGACTCATTTGCCCCTTCAATTGTTGGATATCAACTTTCATCCCTTCTTGAACTTCTCCTTGGTTCTCCAAGATTTAGTAACTGGTTCGAGTCCTTTAGGGTATCTTGGATTTTTTTCTAATTTTATTAGATGAAACAAAAAGAAAATAAAAAAGAAAAGAAAAAGAGAAGACCATGTAAAGATTGCCCCGGTATAATTTGGAAATTAACACAAAACAGAGTCAATAGGTTGGCCCATCATTCAGAAGTTCACAAAATGTGAGGCATATGAAGTCTTGGTCAACTACCCTGGGGCTTTAACCATCAGATTTTTCATTTCTCCCATTGATTTCTTGCAGCAATTGAGGAATGTTTCAATCCCTTTAAGCAGGTTAAAATATCGACAATGCAGACTCAGCTTCGGCTAATGACTTAGGAGCGTTTTCATTGGCTTCATTGGTAAGGGAAGCTAGTTGTGAGAAGTTTCACTTTCAATTCGCCCTTGTTTAACAACATGTTCCTTCATTTGAATTATCAATCCTTGATGTCTCCTTTTTAGCATGATGCTAACCTTCCTTCTTTAGTTTGGCCACTGCTGCTTTCACACGTTGTTCCGCATTGTGAAATTACTTTTCACCATTTGGGTTAGGAGAAATTAACTTGGATGGCAACTTGACTGTATTAACCCTCTTTGTGATCAATCTGGCTAAGGGCAATCTTTCGTTAATGGTCCATGATCTTAGGCCTCTCTTCGAACTCCGTAGCTCGCCCTTTGTTCAACAACATACTCTTTCTTTTCAAATCACCAACTTTTTGATGCCTTTTTTTCAGCTCGACGAAGTCGTTCTTTCTTCAATTTTGCCACTACTGCTCTCACCCGCTGCTTAGCATTATGAACTTGTTTCTCGCAGTTTAGGTAAGAAGAAATTAACTTGAATGACAACTTGATCGTTTTAACCCTCTTCTTGATCAAATTGGCTAAGGGAATCTTTCACCAATAGTCCATGATCTCGGGCACCTCTCCAAGCGAACAACCTTGCCACAAGTGTCCCTAGCATGAAGCATTTCAGTAAAGGTTCATTCTTCATATGATCTGCAATGTGTCAAGAGATGCAGGCGTTGGTGACCTTTTCACAGGATACCCAAATTGTTTTTTTTTTTCTCTTTTTTTCTCTTTTTTCTCTTTTTTTTTTTTCTGTTTTTGTTTTGTTTTTTTTTTGTTTCTTTTTCTCTTCTTTTTTCTTTTTTTTTCTTTTGTTTTTGACACACACACAACAATGGATACCCATGAGGGGGACAATAGGGTAATTCCTGCAACGACGTGCGATACATGATATTTGCTGCATATAGACATGTCATTTAAACTTTTCCTCTTCTAAGCTTGCATAGAGTTGAGCTCATTCATTTACTCCCTTTCATCTTGAGTTTAACCGAAGTAGTTCCTAAGGGACATGTGGCATTCAAAGCGCCCTTACTCATGCGAGAAATGAAGCACACATACGACACCGGTAAACAGCGTAACATCTTCCTTCTCCTTGGCTCACAACATTGACCGAGGGTCTATAAGTTTCAGCTAGGCCAATGGTGAATGGATTCTCAGAGTTAGTACATTCACGAATGTTTCCCACATTTCCTCCTAGGTCAATCAATGCAAGAACCGCCATAAGTACCCTTGAGGAAAGTCCTTTGTTGTAAGTATGGATTCATTCTCCAACTTCATAGGGGAACTTTCATTATCCTTGCTAGCTGCAAATCAGGTATATACGGCCCAAGGTGGTATGAAGTGTTTCCCTTGAGGAATACATCTAAGGTCTCCTCAAATTCTTCTATTGTTGGCATCAACTAGAAATTGGTCATAGTGTTGGGCTAAAACAATAATTGTTGTTGTCTGGACCTCCACCTCTGACAGGATCAACAAATTCCCACCCATTCCTGAATGTATTTTTCAAGGTCATCTTTTTCATATCCCTCAAGAGATTGATACTGCCCCCCTTGACTTCAATGCGTATGCTCTTCTTCAAAAAGTTTAAACTTGAATGCCCCTTGACTCAAAATCTCATGTTAATTTCCATTTTTACCGTAATCACAACTTTATAATTTCCTGACTAGAACTCACAAAATTTTGACAAGACCATAAAAACATGAGCAACAAAGAAAGAAAGAAAGAACAATGTAGTGATATGAACGAGGTGCTTGATTTTATTAAACAAAAGTGAGGGTTATAAGGATACACACATCTCCCTTTGTGCCCTAGAGAAGGTTCAACACTTCAGATTCAAGGTCAAGTATACGCGTTCTCACCAGGATAGTTCCCTGAGCCTAAGGATCAAAGGTCACTAGAGCTACGGCCCCCTTCAAAGCATCTCCACAACAGTCGAGTAATCAACTAGGTGTGAAGACACAAATGAAGAGAACAAACTCTAGCTGGAGTTCTCACGATAGCCAAACAGGAAGTACATCCCAGAGTGACACCGCTACACAACTCCTCTAATTCTAAGCTGCGCTCAGACCCGGGTATAGGGCCTCACTCAATAGATGCATAATACGTGTGTGTGTGAAGGGAGAATGCAATGCACCCAAACCCTCACCTGCAAAACAACCAGAAAACTTTCCCAGGCAGATATAACATGTTTTCTAGCCTAGGGTTCAATATTCAATAGTTATTGCAGTTATTCCAAATATCAAGCATAGATAGAGAAAAAAGGGAAAGAAAAACACAAAGCAAAACTACATCGAATTCGTGCATCTAATTAAATGGCTCGACTCTCTAGCAGTCCCCAGTGGAGTCGCCATCTGTCGCAACCAGAAAAATCGCGACGGGACGACGACGATCCAAAAAAGAGAAATAATTTGAAAAATATGTTTTGCAGTCGCCACCATAGTTTATTCTGGAAAACTACGGAAAAACCATAAAATGACAAGGCAAGGTCTGCGAAAACCGAATTTCGGGTTCGGGAATCGGTTACGTGTAGGGAAGGTATTAGCACCCTACAACGTCTGCCCTAAGGCAGTACCTTTAATTAAATGCGCGAATAAAGATATGTTTGCAAAATGTTTAACTATCCCAAGAACAACAAAATAAAGAAACAAAAATATTTTTTAGGTTTTTGGGCCCGACAAGGATTGACCTTGCTCCTACGTATTCTCGTTGAAAATGAGAAATCAGGGTTACGTAGTTCTTTCAGAAAAATTGATTGTTTGAAGATGTTTTTAGTTTTTGAAGATTTTATATTTTTTTTGGTATTTTTATATAAAAGAGAAAAAGTTTTTAGCACAAGGCCTACGCGAGCGGTCGCACGTGTGCTTGAACCCTTTCAAAATATTTTTATTTTGTTTTTTAGTTTTGGTAAAAGAAAAGATTTTTAGCACAAGGCCTACGCGAGCGGTCGCACGTGTGCTTAAATCTTTTCAAAATATTTTTAATTGATTTTTAATTTTTGATAGAAAAGGGAAAAGGTTTTCCGCACAAGGCCTACGCGAGCGGTCGCACGTGTGCTTGAACCCTTTCAAAATATTTTNATTTGATTTTTAATTTTTAAAAGAAAAGGGAAAAGGTTTTCAGNACAAGGCCTACGCGAGCGGTCGCACGTGTGCTTGAACCCTTTCAAAATATTTTTATTTGATTTTTAATTTTTATTTTTATTAGCAAAGAGATATAACAACACACAATAATAAAAAAAAAATTGCCAAAGCTAAAGAAATAAAAAACAAAGACAATAAAAAAAAAACAATACAGTCCAAGCCCAATAAGAATAGGGGTGCAGAGATTAAAACCGGGGGTGCAGTCTGAAATAATGTGTTCTGGCCCAACTCTTTCTTTGTCTTGTTTGCAGAAATGGAGTGGTGGTGTGAATAGAGAACGGGAGGTGACAGGAAGAGAGTCTGAAGTCCAATGGCCAGGCCCCAAACCCTCTTTTCTTGTTTGCAGAAATGGCGTGGTGGTGCGAATAGAGAACAGGAGGTGACAGGCAGAGAGTCTGAAGTCCAATGGCCAGGCCCAAACCCTCTTTTCTTGTTTGCAGAAATGGAGAGNAGGTGCGAATAGNAATGGTGCGTCATCAGAAAGAGAAGCCAGCCCACCTGCCAGGCCCAAGACCCTTAACCCAATCAGAAAAATAGGGGTTATGCTAAGTTCGCCCCATTCTTACACACAACTCAGATTACAGAGACCTAGAGTCTCTCTTGCAACCAAAAGNGGGACCTCCGATCACGCAGCCGCGCCACCACCTCCGTCCAACCGGTTACCGCCAGCTGCGGTCCANGATGCNGCCAGTGCGTGGATCACCGCCACGAACCCTACCGGTCGCCACTAGCTTTCTCTTCGCTTTCTTCTCTTCACGCGATAACGTTCTCCTCGTCCTAGGTCCNATATAGTTTGCAATCAAGACCACCGGCGACGACACCGGCCACCACCGGAGCTCTTCCTNGCACCCTGCCTCACTTTGGGNGAAGCAATCCTGCACCAGCGTCTACTANCGTCGCGACGCCTCGAGGTCTCTAGACTGTTGCACAACCACGCTCNGCCAGGTTAGAACCATCACCGGCGACGATGATCACCATAGGAAATTACCAGCGTCAAGGCGTCNNTTTCCTTCTTCGCNTTTCTACACCATCNCGTACACNTNCGATTCAATCAACTTCGTTGCCGGTGACGCCGCAGGCAATTTCCCCTCTTTCTCCTGTAACGTGAGTTCCCCTTCTTACAGATCCACCGCCACGAGATGCGGCTACTTACTGGTATCGTCGACCACCATCAGGATTCCATTTTGCTGGTGNCTGGAAATGGCTTCAGTATAGGATGAATATGGTTGGGAAATGGTTTGAGATATCAATGGGAAGCGTGATGNAGATGGAGGTCAATTTTATTTTCTCTGTTTTNGTTTAGTTTTGTAGGTTGAAGGTGAAGNTCCTGGTGTATGCCTTGTATGTGATGGTTGAAGGGNTCAATCCAGTTGGGGGAATGACAAGTTGGAGTAATGGAGAGTTTTCTGTTTGGTGTTGATCAAGAATTGATTTCTGTTTGGTGTTGATGGGGAATTGATTTCTGTTTGGTGTTGATGGGGAATTGATTTCTGTTTGGTGTTGATGGGGATGAGGAATTAGAGTGGGAATCTGTGTGTGATCCGAGAGGACAAATAGCGTGATGAAATGGCTNTTTTCATGAAAGATGATGATGGTCGAATGGTGTTGGGTGTGTTCCCGTGTTGAATCCTGGTGTCTGTGTGATATCTTGAGAAGGAGTGTGAGTCAATCTGTTGGGGGTGGTTCTGTTTTGGTTTTAATGTAGGAAAAAACTTGAGAAGGAAGATGGGAACGAAGATTTATTGAAGATGAAGATGGCCGAAAATGGTATTGGTCCCTGCAGTATTGGTANCAGCGGTATATGACCAAATGGTTGGGGTCATGAGGCGATGGTGTAGGTGGTGAGAAAAGGGGATCTTTCTCTTATGATTCGGTGCCCCATTGGGAGTGAATCCTGTATGTGATGGTTCTGTTGGAGGTGCATGGATTGGAGTTGAGAAATTAGAGTGGGTGTGATGGATAGGAAAAGATTGTGTATCTGATGGGTGATCAGATGTGGGTGGTGAGCCAAAAAAGGTGAAGTGTGTGATGGAGGACAAAAAACCCAAAACCGTTTCTGTTGTGAGTGGCGGAATTGCGTGATAAATTATGGTCGAGATGAGAAATGGCGTGTGTGTGTAATGTGTTTCTGTGACCAGAGGAGATAGTGAGTGAATGATGATTGGCATTGTGCTGATAGGGTGANCAGAATTCCGTTGGGTGGTTACGGATGAGGGGAGAGAGGAGTGGCCAGCCAAAGGGGAGTGATGGAGAGAAAAAATGCTTTCTGTCAGCCCTGGGATTGAATCCTGTGAATCCCCTCTCTCTTTCCCTCAATCACAATACGCTTCCTTAATTTCCCTTCATCCAGGACACCCCAATTTTGGTTTCCTTTTGCCACGTGCAGCCCCTTAATTCCAATGTATTTGCGTATGTGGTGGTTACATGTCCACCCTTTCATCATTTTTTTTTTCTTTCTTCTTTTTTATCTTTTCCTTTTTCGTTTTCTTTTTTCTTATTTTTTTTCGAAATAATAAAATCAAATGAAAACTAAAATTAAATCCAAATAATAAAATAAAATAAAAACTAAATAAAATGAAAATAAAACAAAAGTAAAAATCAAGTTCTATTATTTAATCGCCCGGACGAAATTGGGTGTTGACAGGGGGTTGTATGCAATAAAAACCTGATAATCAAATAATAAAAAAATAAAAAAAATCATGAAATAAGACAAAAGTATAGGTGTAGAGAAAACCAGGGTGCATGCAACCGAAGCCCTTTTCTTTCCGTTCTCCTACGTTCTCTTCTTGAAATTGAATTTTCTCTTTGTCTTTTTTTTTGTTCCCTTGTGCTCTGTTCCCGAGGTCAAATTCTCTCCTCCCTTCTTGTTTACATAGTGCATATTTATATACACACATTTGTAATATTATTTGCCTTAACGGCGAATTAATTGTCAATTAGCAAAATAGGGAAAGAAATGGTCTTGATTGAAGAAAAGTAAATAATTGTCAGAAAATTGTCCATTTACAAGGAAATCATATTTTTCTTTTTAGGAATAAACTGAATGCAGCAAACAATATATTATTTATAATTATTGCTTGTAATGATTGTCATAATGTTGATTCAAATTATTACAAAAAAAAACAAAATTTCGAAAATATTCTAAAGTGATTTGTCATGCATTAATATTAATTGTTTATGGACATTTTTCCAAGAAAATCAAATCCAATCCATCACGTGCAACACCTCTCCCATTTTATTCACGTGCACCCCCTTTTCTTTTCTTTTTTTCTTCTTCCTTATTTCTTTTTGTTTTTCTTTTTCGTTTTTTTCTTCTTGTTTTTTTTTCTTTTCTTTTTTCTTTTATTTTTGCTTTTCTTTTTTCTTTTCTTTTCTTTTTTTTCTTTTTTTTGTCCTTTTTTCCAAATGAATATAAAAAATAAAATCAAATTAAATAATAGCAAAGAAAGCTAAATCAAATACCAAATAGTAAAATAGAAATTAAAGATAATAAAACAAAATGAAAAATAAAATAAAATAAGACAAAAATAAAAACAAGTCCTATTATTTAGTCACCCGGACGAAATTGGGTGTTGACAGCTCTTTTCTAAGGGTTTCTATCAGCCACAAAAACATATAGCAGAAGAACTCCTTAAATTCCCAGATCACTCACTAACCACTAAACAGATGCAACAGGTTTTAGGAATCCTAAACTACATCCGAGATTTCATTTCCAAAGCGGCCAGATATACCAATCCTCTTTCCAAACAGCTAAAAAAGAATCCCCTTCCTTAGGGAATAGAGCAAACTGAAGTCGTACAACAAATAAAGGAGATAGCCCAAAATGCTCCTGCTCTTAAGATCCCTGGTGAAGGAAACAAAATTCTCCAAACTGATGCAAGTGATAGATACTGGGGAGCAGTCCTGATAGAATAAATTCATGACAAGAAATTATATTGTGGACATGCAAGCGGAAAATTTAAGGAGGCTGAGCTCCATTATCACACCACATTCAAGGAAGCTCTTGCAGTCAAAAATGGAATAAAAAAGTTTGATTTCCACCTCAGAGGTTTTAACTTTGAAGTACAGATGGACAACTCCTCATTCCCAAAAATCCTTGAATTCAAAAACAAAATGCCTCCAGACCCTTAGATATTGAGACTAAAGGATTGGTTCTCTCGATATGATTTCACTGTAAAACATATCAAAGGCAACAAGAATCTCATCCCAGATTTTCTATCTAGACCAACAAAAGTTGTACAAGTAATCACAAAGACTCACAGTTTCGCGTTAATTTTCATGGTAAAACCTTTACCCAACTGTGCCAAAGCTCAGAAGCTTTATCCTCCAGGATTATCTCCCAGAACCCCAAAAGATATCTTGGATTATGCGAAATCCAGATACTTCTTTTTCCTTCATGAGACACTAAGATTCAAGGTCATTTCTCCTTCTGCATTTGATCCCATAAACCCAAATGGAAATATTTTTGATCTGTTCTATGACATTGGATGGGATCTTTGTGAACCCACATTATGGGCTATATGGTGCAAAACAATACAAAATCCCACTCCCATCGCCTTGCAGACAAAAAAGGCCTATCAAATCCTAACAAATCCTCTCAAGCATGAGTTTTCGCTTTGGGCTTTACTCGAATGGTTTAGTCCTATTGCCTGGTGGAGATCAGAATTGGAACAAATACTCTCATATCAAGAAAGTCAGAGAAAGTCAAATGGACAAACATTAGTCTCCATTTTTATTGTCTACAGGCCCTATGCAATTAACTCCTTTGGCCAACTATTTTCACAAAATCATGCTTACACTTGGGGAACTTTCGAAGAATATCCACTAAACGACAACTACAAAAGGCAATTGAAGAGACACCTTCAAGAAGCTAATCTCAGTGGTGAATCTTCTTAAAACAGGCTAATTCCATCTAGTTTCGGGGTTCGAACCACTGTTTGCTCAGAATATCATATTCCAGCACAAATGTTTCAAAGAACTGAGGAACTGGTATCCCCTGAGGAAGATGAAAGTCCAGATGACTTGATGGAACAAGATTCTGATGGGTCAGACCCCAATCTCTGTCCAAGTCACGAACCTATCTGTAAATAATAAAGCCAGTACAGTCTGATCGTACTGTAAAGGTTCCAAATAATTTTGTAAGATATAATGGACTCGATGTAATCTGGATAAGATAAGATGTGAAAATTAGATAAGATAAGATGGGCCCAAGGTAATCCACATGAGCCAATTACCTTAGGGAAAATCCTTATCCCATAAGATGTAAGATAAGGTGTGTTATCCTCTTCTCCTCTATATAAGGAGACATCATCCTTGTGAAGAGGCAGAAGCAACTAAATAAAATCCTTTGAGTTTCTTCAAAACTATGAGTTCCTAAATCCCTATTCTTTTCTCTCAAAAATCCTTTTCTTTATTATGTCTTGGTTTTAGTAGATTAGAGAAGGCAAGGAAATAGCTTATTTCAGAGTAAGTATGCTCTGCACCTGCCTCTATAAGGGGATCTTGTGCATCAGAAAGCTCCGAATATATGGCATATTTCAAGAGTAAGTATGTTCTGCACTTGCCTCTACAAGGGGATCCTGTGCATCAGAAAACTCCGAATATGGTCCTTGAATACCATACTGTGTCCATGAGAAGGAACAATGTAACATTCTAGCAGGCCTGGATTTCGAGGTGCTTTTAGTGAGCTAGACTGCCACGTTGTTACAATCTTGTGCTAGAGATAATAGAATATAGTCTGATGGAATCATTGTAAAAGGACTCCAAAAAAATGATGAGAAAAGCCCAAAGTACAATGAAATCTTTGATTATGCTATATTATCTCAAACACAAACCCAAATGGTATCAGAGCCTAAAGGAAAGCCAGTTTCCTTCCTTGCCTTCTCTAAGAATAGGAACCAGGATATATACGGAACAGGTTGAGTAGAGGAAGATTTTTAAAAATAAAATAATAAAGTAATTACTTTTAAAATTAAAATAATTAAAATGTGAAAATAAAAACATAACTATTTCAATTTAAAATAACGGATATATATATATATATATATATATATATATATATATATTGAATATTTTTATATATAAGTATAGCTATATTATTTTATTTTGTTACCTTTATTTTAATGTTTAGTTTATTGGAATGCACACAATATTTATATTTTATAATGTAATATGCAAAAGATGCTCGTGGAGCTCAATATATTGATTAAAAATTATTAAATTAACTGGAAGATTAATACCATTATTTACCTCTCTATTTATCTTTTAAATGTTATTTATCCTTCCCAAATAAAAATCACATAAAATAAATCCTGAGATAAATAAAAAAGAAATTAAACAAAATTATAACTCCTATACCCAATAATCTCGAAAATATGAATAATATATTTTCATATACATTAAAAGTGTAACATTCCGTTTTTAATAATATACAACTATTATTAGATATATCACATATGAAGAAATGACAAAGCAAATTTTTCTCAAAAATACATAAAATACCTATTACTGTTTTGCAAAATTTAATAAATAAGAAATCTAATAATCTAACTCTAAACTTTAGCAACACTTTTGTTCTACACTGAAAAATCTTTATCTGTTCATACTATTAAGATGATAATTGTAAATAAGAAAAAACACACAACTAGACAAAAAAAAAGTAAGTTAATATATAAAAACCAATCATATATCAAGTTTATAAGAGTAGACGTATAACACAAATAAATTGATACGATCATATTTAGGAAAGAGTACATTTTTTTCTGAATTGGAATCCTCAAAAGCACAACAAAAGATAAATCAAAGAATGCAAAATAAGACAGAGATGGAGATGACACAATCTAGCATATTGATAAATCAAGTGAAGATTTGCCACAAAGATGTTAATCTTCGATAAAAATGAGAGTTCTAATCCAAGAACCAAGAAAATCCTCTCTAAAAAATGCAAATGCATATATTATGACTCAAAAGTGTCTACATATGTATTTAGTGCCCATATATATAGATACAAATGTTTAAGGCACCTAAGAAAGCTCAAAGATATTGAGTCCAAAATTAACTTGAAAAATTTAAAACAAAAACAAATTGTTTCCAATTAAAATAAAATTACAATTTATTTAATTTCCTAAATTATTCTTCAATTGTGTTCATGATCTTCATGTTCTTTAAATTCCTTTCTTCATAGAACATTATAAGATTTAAGAAGACGTGTTTTGATCTTTGACTCATAGATCCTTTGAATTGTAAATGTTCTTTTTCAAGCTCTTCTCATATATGTTTCAGAAGACAGTCTTCTATCATTCCCTCCTTTTTGAAGAGGATTTGTCCTTAAATTCGTACAACTTGAAAATTCTTTATCATAAATTTTGTGCATCCTAAGACATACAATCATCCTTTTCTCTAGACTTGACTATTCAGATACATGTATTGATAGCGAACTCTAGGGACCCTACACTTGGTGGTGGTGAAACAAGTTGCTCAATACATCAACTACCTTAAGGATTTCTCAACACATACAATATACATAACCATCTTAAGGATTTTTACTTGAAATCCTTATAGTATTATATACCATTTCACACTCACAAACCCATCTCATATCCAAATTTAAATCAAATGCATATAAATATTATTCATTAAACATACACTAAATTTCTAATATAAGCAAGATAAAATGCATACAACACATCTTAAAGAAACATAAGTCAAAAAGTATAGAAAATCATCACAAAGCTATCAGAACAGGGGTTGCCTAGTGAGTAAGATACCTCGCCCAGTGAAATACTGCGAAAAACCATATCCAGACTTGTAGGGAAAAGTGATGCTTAACGCCCTAAACCACCGCTCAACGTCCAAAAGTTAAAGAGCCCATTGTCTTCGCATCGCTCAATAACCTACAATGCCCCTTACCGCTGAGAACGCAAAGAACTTACTGTCTTCACAACGCTTCACTAGTGCAGAAAGGACTTTAAACGTCTGTTATTTTGGGCTTTTAACGTCTGTTCTCTGTCCGACGTCTATACGGGTGACGTTAATGAGACGTCACACCCTTTACGCCAGACGTCTCTATAGACGTCAGACCTATATAGGTCAAACGTCTATATAGACGTCCGGTCCATACAAGTCAGACGTCTTTGAGGTTGCTCTTGACTAATGGTAATTCGAGTTTACAAATTTATATTTTAGGTTAAGAGAATGTATTGTATATATTTTTTTTATTGGATGGTTTTAAAAACGTAGTAGAGGGAATTGGAGAGTGCAAAACGCAAGAAATCGCTGCCAAAGCACCCCGCCTAAACACACGAGAATAACTGCACCAAAATCCAACGAAAACGCATTTTAATCGGTTCAAATGAAAGATAATGCATAAAAGAGTGATGTAATTGGAGTAAAACTAATTTAAAACGGTGCAAAAGTGAGAAAACGAACCTGAAAAGCGTAACCCGTAGAGAGAAAACGCGATGAATAACTGCACCAAAACCCAAAGAAAACGCATTTTAATCGGTTCAAATGAACGATAATGCATCAAAGAGTCATGTAATCGGAGTAAAACTAATTTAAAGCGATGCAAAAGTGAGAAAATGAACCTGAAAATCGTAACCCGTAGAGAGAAAACGCGACGAAGATGATGAACAATGAGTGCGCGTAACGACTGCCTCTCGATCACGGTGATTTAATGCCGACATTTAGAAGTCAGTTTTCCTATAACAGACGTCTAAAGGGCTTTAGACGTCGGTTCCCCCAATAACAGACGTCTAAAGGGCTTTAGAAGTCGGATTGGTGGGATCAGACGTCTATATGGAGCCAAAAAGTGACTTTTTAAATTTTTGAGTTTAGGGTTTAGATGTCGGTTCCCACAATAACAGACGTCTAAAGTGCTTTAGAAGTCGGATTGGCGAAATCAGACGTCTATATGGAGCCAAAAAGTGACTTTTTAAATTTTTGGGTTTAGGGTTTAGACGTCGGTTCCCCCAATAACTGACGTCTAAAGTGCTTTAGAAGTCGGTTTAGCGGGATCAGACGTCTATATGGAGTCAAAAGTGACTTTTTAAATTTTTGGGTTTAGGGTTTAGACATCGGTTCCCCCATTAACTGACGTCTACGGTGCTTTAGAAGTTGGTTCCTCCCATAACAGACGTCTAAATAGAATAAAAAATTATTTTTTATTAAATTTTTCGTTTAGTTTTGACGTCTTTTCGGGGGAGCCGACGTATATGAGGGCTTATAGACATCGGTTATGAGGGTCCCGACGTCTATCATATTATAGACGTCAAGGCCCCTCTTAACTGACGTCTATATTGACAACTTATTTACGAAAGTGCCACCAGTCATTAATTTACGTTGGGTCCCCACTTAACTGACGTCTAAGAGGTGACATTAAAAGCCAATTCTGCACTAGTGCTTAGTGCCTAAAATGGCTGCTCAATGTCCTGGAGTCCAATGGTTCTCTGACTTGGCAAAGCTAAATGCTATTTTGGTACCCAATGCCACACTAGAACCAGTAGCTCTAAAGTTGATATAAGTGTACTATAGTTTTAAACAAATCACCCAATTTGATATCCTTATCTTTATGTTTGTTTGTAAAACATGTGTAAATATTTATATTGAATATCAATGGACTCATTTGATCAATAACTCAGTCCATTAAACCAAACCAATACTTCACCACAACCGAAACAACAATAAGCATCCTAAAAACCCAACTTCAGTAAACTATGCGGCTAACCAAGTTCTAAATGGTACAAATACAGACTCTTATCCTCAACTTCATTCAGTAAACTATTTTCATAGGATCTCACTTATCAAACCACAAATTTTAGACCAAAACCAAACATAACACTACCCTTTTACAATACCAAAATCTAGCATCAATCCCAACTAATTATAGCATCAATTTCCCATCCAAGCAACCCAAATCAGATAACATTCACAAGTAAACACAACAAGGTTTTTCATATACCATACAACAAGTTCAGCAAAATAGACCAATTCATATTTCAACAAGTTCATTTACTTAATTAGATAACTCAGTCAGTTTAATCCAACTAAAACAGAAAAAATCATATTTATCAAAGTACTAAAATGGTATAAATAAGGTGTTTAGCTTCGGTTACCTTATAGATGACCAAACGACTCTAAAAGGATAAAAATAGTACCAAACGTCCACGAAGCTCTATCTACTCCTAGGAACAACAAAAACACGATTAGGGTATACCGTTAGAATCACTGATCAATAGAGAGTCTTATAGAAGACTCAAACATCACATGCATCCACAACACACTTGCATACAAAAAAAGACAAAACAGACAAAAAAGAAAAACAAAAAACAAACTTACTCTATCTGAGAAACTGATCAGTCTAAATTTAAGAGTTCATTGTAAGGATCAATTCTACTGTCTTGATTTTTCAATCAGATGAATAGAAGATGAGAAATCCTAAAAAAAAAAAAATCAAAGTACTTTAAAAATATTGTTTCTAAAAAGATTATATATTTTAAAATTATCAAACTCTACATAATATTTATATTAAAACTCTTTAATATTAAAATAATTAGGTATCACTTTCTTAAATCAATATCACTCCTAAATATCATTTTCTAAGTTTAAAAAAATAACATCAGTAAACAATTATTAAAATAATTTCAAATAATATATTATTTTTTCAGTTAGATATATAAACATTGAAATAACACGATAATATTAAAAAAAATAATTAATATTTCTCTAAAAATTGAAAATATTTAACAATGTGAAAAATTGAAAAGATCAGAATGAGTAATAAAAAATTATTATGTATATACTTTCTCTATAACGTGAATGAGACATTATTTTTTATTATTGTTTATTGTTTCAACTAAAAGCACTCGTTTAAACTATTTATGCTTATCCAATAAAAAAGACATTGTTTAGATTCGGGAGCATTGATCATTAGGGAATCCATCTAAATACATTAATGATATATAGTTTATTTTATTCTATTTTTATCTTTGCCATCATTTCTGCAAGATTAATGAAACGTGATCCGTACATATAGTAGTACCTTTTTAATTCAATCTTATTTGATTCCTTAAGATTATTAAAGTACAATTCCTTAATATATGAAATTAGTGCAATAAAAGTTATAAATTATAGTACTTCAAAATTTATTTGACGGGTTATAAAACTATAGCTATCATACTATAATTTATGTATAATATTTGTTTTAATAAAATATTTAATGTCAAATTTATTTGCAACTGATGCTAGAACAGTAGTTTTATACTATGCTTAATACAATTCCTTTATTAGAAAAGATTTCATATTCAAGATTGCAATTATATTACCTTGTCTCCACGTTATGGATTATAATACATATTCATACCGTAATATGAGATTTGAAATTTTTTACATCCATGTCATACTACTCTTATTTATTTTTATTTATTTTTTCTAAAATATAAAAAATTATATTTTTATAAATATTTTATTTTTATACTCTATATCAAACACTAATATTATTACTCAAAGAAAAAACCTCCTCACTCAAATGCCACTCCAAACAAGACCGAACATATAAAAGTATCATATTGATGTGATACTATAGACTATTTAAATATAAAATTGATTCTAATTAATAAAAATCTTAAGCAATTCATAAAAATTAGCCATGTTATTTAAATATGATGCTTACGTTTTCCCTTTTAGTCTAAATTCTATATACATGATATTTTTTTCATACCACCTAAATATTTATAAAATAGTATATAAATTTATGCATTTATTAACAATAATAAATTTAAATAAATAATAAATAATTATAATAATAATAATCAATTAGAAGTATTTCTCAATTAATAACAATTGGATTATGAAATTAGTTGATGATGTTAAAATATGTTTTTCCATTGAAATAATATTTTAACATTATATAAAATTGAAAATGTTTGAAACTTATAGTAAGAAAAATAATAAGAGTGCATGTGCTGGTTTAGGAGAAATTAAACATGATACTGAGTTAACTCTTTGTGCAGAAGTATTTGTTTTCTATAAATAAGATTTGAACAACTTAAGCACTGTGAAGTTGAAGGAAGACATTAGAGAAGGGTTTGTAGATTTCTCTTTTTAGTTCAAAAACTGCCTCCTCCCAATGCGTTTTTTTTATAAGATTTAATAGCATTTCTTTTATATTTATATTTGTAGTGATAATTTAATATTTTTTATTTAATGTGATTTTTATGTATCTTTTTAAAAATTAATATATTATCTTCCATTAAATCAGTTTAAAGTAGTTTAGAAATGATGAAATTTCATATATTAATATAACAATCATCTTATTCATGTGTATTATGCAATTCTAAAAACATAGAGTAATGTTCATCTAATAGAAAAAAAAAAGCATAGATGAATGAAGTTGACCTAATAATCTTTCCACAAAATATAAAAAAAAATAATAAAAAATAAAATAAAAATTTAAATTATTATATCACATAAAGAAACCCAAAAAACTATTAACTTCTTTTTTTTTTCTATATCATATCATAAAATTATACATATCAACTTTTTTCACGTCGAATACTTTTCAGGTGTAAGCACTGTAATATCAAACATAAATCATATTTGCATACACAATTTTTTTACGACATTATTTTGTTTTAAAAAAAAATTATAAAAGTTCATTTTTTTTAAAACTATTTTATCTTATGTCAAATAATGTATGATGCTCCTCTTATTCATCATGCAAACTAAAAGACAAGAAGAAAAAGAACTACAAGATTTAGAAGAAAAAGTAGCACAAAATTTGAAACCTAAACTCATGCAAAAAAAAAAATTTCTACTATTTGAATACAACAAGCTTAGTACAGAACCTTTAAAAGTTATAGAATGTTCAAGTTCTATTTCCTTGTTGATTGTAAGAAATCATGGGTGAAACGACAAACAAAATGGTTGAAAATCAATTATAAGAGTGTAAAAACACCAACTTTCACAAAGAAATTAACCTTGAAGGGTTCATCCAAAGATGAGTTGTTCTTGTTGCATAAACTTCGACAATGGCGACAAAGGTGGGCACCATCTCCAAGGGGAAGTCCTCTGACAATGGACTGAGGAGAGAGGGGCAATGATGAGAGGTTACCAAGGGTTTTCTTCCAAATAACAGTGACATTACAGAAAAAGCATCAAACATGTGGCTTCTTAAGTACCGTATAAATCAGTTCACATGCCATCATAGGAACCATGGAACCAACTCCAAGAAGTTAAAGTTGACATCAATCATAGCTTCTACTCTTCTTCATCAATGGCTTCCAATGGAAAAAGCCAAAGCAATAATGGCCTTGAGCATGCTGAAAAGGAAGTGGTGGCTATTCTGGTACCTTTCCCAGCACAAGGCCATCTCAACCCGCTTCTCCACCTCGCACGCCTAATTGATTCACACAACATACCAGTTCATTTTGTTGGCACACTCACCCTCATTCGTCAGGCCACACTTCGTTACCACAGCTCCACTTCAAACTCAAACATTCATTTCCATCGCCTTGAACTCCCTCCCATTGTTTCTCCTCCTCCCAATCTTAATGACAATGCAGAATCCACTGATTTTCCATCTCATCTACTTCCTTCCTTTGAGATCACTTTCCAACTCAGGGAGCCTTTTCGGGAACTTCTTCAATCTCTCTCATCTCAAGCCAAAAGGGTCCTGGTCGTCCATGACTCCCTCATGGCCTATGTTGCACAAGATGCTACACACATGTCAAATGTTGAGAACTACACTTTTCATACCGCGAGTGCCTTTTACACCTCCCTTAAGTTTTGGGAGGAAATGGGAAGGCCCGAAGGCTTGCATGTCCCAGAACTGATTCCTTCTGTGGAAGGATGCTTCCCAAGTCAATTCGTGGACTTCATGAATGTTCAATGTGAGTTCCTCGAATTCAGTGACGGCATCATCTTCAACACAATCAGGGCAATTGAAGGTGCTTACATTGAGTTTGTGGAGGGTATCAATGGTGGCAAGAAGGTTTGGGCTTTGTGGCCATTCAAGTCTTTAGCCGTTGAGAAGAAAGATTCAGAAGGAGTTAGGCACTCATGCATGGAGTGGCTTGATAAACAAGAGGCAAATTCAGTTATATACGTGTCTTTCGGGACAACAACAACTTTGACGGAGGAGCAAATCCAAGAGCTTGCAAGAGGGTTGGAACAAAGCAAGCAAAAGTTCATTTGGGTGCTGAGAGATGCTGATAAAGCAGACATCTTTGATGTTAATGGGGCAAAAAGGCATGAGCTTCCAAGGGGGTTTGAGGAGAGAGTTCAGGGCATAGGGCTTGTTGTGAGGGATTGGGCACCCCAATTGGAAATTCTGAGCCACTCTTCAACAGGAGGGTTTATGAGTCATTGTGGATGGAACTCTTGTTTAGAGAGCCTAACCACAGGGAAGCCAATAGCAGCATGGCCTGTGCATTCTGACCAGCCAAGAAACACTATTCTGATGACACAGGTGCTCAAGGTTGGTTTGGTTGTGAAGGATTGGGCCAAAAGGAATGTGGTTGTTAGTGCTTCGGTTGTTGAGAATGCTGTGAGAAGGTTGATTGAAACGAAGGAAGGTGATGAGATGCGAGAGAGAACAATGACGCTTAAAAATGCCATTCATAGGTCCATGGATGAAGGTGCAGTTACTTCCACAGAAGTGGATGCTTTCATTGCTCACATCACCAAATAGTCCTATCAATTCATATTTGTGCTTAGTTGAACCTTCCAGAATTTTACAGTTCGTCAAGTTATCTCAAAATTGGTTTGGCATGAAAATGCACTATCTTTCTGTTTCTTTAAACGTTGTCTAGTAATAAAATTCTGTATGAATGTGTGCTCTGCATTGCTAAATCTGCATTACCATTTGCATCTTCTGAACTTATGAGTTCCACTTCGTTGTTTTGATTTGCTCACAACATTAACGACATCCATAATTGGGGAAATAGCTAATCCAAACAGTTACATATCCTGTTTTAGACCACCATTTTACAATTAGTTTCTATTCACCAGTTCCCATTAAAGGGTTAAAAACAGACACATACTCTTGTTGAAAGATGAACTGTGGGATTGAGTGGAAAAAGAGGAAATAATTTCTTCAAGAGTTCAGAAGAGATAACATCAGCCACATCAGGTCCACCTTGAGAACTTGGAGATTCTGATTTCTTGTCTGTCCCATAAGCAATAGACCTAACTATAAGATCTATGCTATGCAGAATGGATGCCATATAGGCATAAGACTTCCCTTCAAGACTTTCCACAGAATGAATCAATGGACTAAATTCCAGGAAAATATTCATTAATGGTGGAACTAGATCCTTCAAATTCTTTGGGATATTAGAAAAACCTACACAAACAGATGAAGCATAAAATGGGACAGTCAAACAATCAGTGAGAACATAAAAAGCTTGACAAAGCTTTTAGAATTATGCAAACTCAAGCAACTACATTCACTTAGTTATGCGCTTCAACAATTGCATTTTTAAGTTACATTGTAGAGAAAAACTATTGAATTTTGATTAAAGTAAATGTTAAAAGTAAATTCTATAGGATCTCCTGTCAAATGTTGACACTTTCAGCTAGTTCTTCTTATAATAGAACTAATAACATAATTCACCACTCTTTAATTTTTATTATTATAAAATTATTCATATTTTATTCTTTTAAAATTATATTTTTTACATGTAGATATACAATGCATATTATATATATATATATATATATATATATATATATATATATATATATATATATATATATATATATATATATATATATATATTTTGTAAGAACTCATAAAAATGAACCAACTTCAATATGGCCAAGTGGCAGCTTAGAATAGGTTGGGTAAAATATTAGTAAAGTAAAAAAAATAAACTTAACATTTTAAGTTGATTCATTTATGAAGAACAACCATCCTTCCTACGTTTTTCTCCTTCTCTGCCTTACAATCTCTTCATCTCAACTCAGATTTTGATCCTTGGTTTGTTGAACAGAAGCTACCTAGCTGATCGAGGCTTCAAGGGCAACGTTTCGAGCCGATCAATTTTTCTTTTCTGCAACTGGTAAGTTGAAGCCCCTTTCTATTCATTCTAGGGCTGTAAGCATGCAACCAATTTGATTGCATGTAGCCAATTTCTTATTCTTTCAATTTTAGCTGTTACGGTGCTCTAAGATTTTTATTCTATCATCAATTGATGATCTATAGGCACTGTTAGGGTTCCCTGAGACAACTTAGCTAAGTCCAAAGTGACTTGTGAGAAGTGTCAAAATAGCCAAGAACAGTCCTTAAGTGGTAAATCTAGGTTGGAGCCCATAGGTTGAGGAAATTGAAGTTTTTGAGTGTAAATTTGTGCATAGCCGCTAAAGAATGATGTTAAGAACGTTTAGGGCCACTTTAACAAGTTTAGATTAGCCTATAGAATGAATTAAGGATGGTAGAAATCCACCAAAAGGCCTAAAACGAAATGAGAGTGGGTGAGTTCTGCAAAATTTGCAGAATCCATGCCTGAGCGCCCTTCAACACGTTGTTTCACCTTAATTATGGCGCTCGGGCGCCCCTAAAGGGGGTTGGGCACCCTTTTCTGCTGTTGTTTTAGTTTTTGACGTTTTGGGAGTTCCGAATGTCCGTTTTGGACGTTCTTTAGGTCGTTCTGGGGGGCTTTTGACCCTTCCGGAGCCATTGGTGAGGGTCTCCAAGCTATTTGAATTACTTAAGTATTGGTAATTAAAGATTATAAAGAAATTTGTGTTAATAAGTGATGTTTATGTGAAAGTATGTAACGCCTGAGTATGTATGAGTTGTTTTTATGACATAACTAAAGGAATGATTGTGCAACATGACTAAGGGTATGATGTATTGTCTTGTGAATTATAGTTGAACGCATGTATGTACAAAGTATGTGAATTATGTAAGTGTAACAAAGTGATGGTTGGTGTAAGTGTAACAAGTATGGTTATTGGACATAATTCCATGATCCTCAAGGGAGGTTACATGGTGGTACCCTGTAGTTTGTTGTGATTGACCGTATTAATGGTCGGAGTGTCCTTATGGGGTTTATCCTGACATTCTAATGACCATCCATGCTCAAATATAGAGTGACGAGTCATGTGGTGAGAATAGCAGGAGATCCTAGTCTTGGGTGTCTCCATTTATGGGCCAAGATGAGTTTAGACGGACTTACACTTGTGTGTGGTAAGGGTGAAACCCGTTGGCAATGGCTTTGCAAAGCAGTAGAGGCCACCACAAGTGTACAAACCCCTGGAACTTGACATTTCATACTAGTCCGGATGGTCAAATCACGTGGTCGGTCATTGGTATCAATAAAATGTATTTGGTCATAGTCTGTATGGTGTTATGGTCCTTACATGCTTGAAATACTTGATTGGTAACATGCTTTTTATACCTAGCTTACCCTTGCAATTGTGTGTTTTGTATGTGTGTCACTTTCCCCTTGCGATGATCATCCAAATCCTTGGATGTGAGCAGAAGCTGACGATGATGTGCCTTTGGAGCAAGCGTTGGAGACTGAAGAAGAGGAGATTTATATTTTTGCGTGGTGCTTCTATAAATTCCTTGTTGTAAAAACCGCAACCATTATAATGCATTTGCTTCNAAGGTTGGAAGGACACTGGATGTAGGCATTGTTGGCCGAACCAGTATAAAAATCAGTGTTTGATTTTCTCTACCCCTGCACTCTTTAAATTCAATCGACTATACCTGTCAACTACATTTTTTCGCTACATTACATTTTTCAATAACTTGCATTTCAAGGAAAGATCAAAAACTTTGAATTTTCATACCAAGATTGCGAAAAGATTTTAAATTTGAACTAACACCAATTCACCCCCCCCACCCCCGCTCTTGGTGTAAAACGAAGCCAACCTGTTTCCTAACAATTGACACCAGAGCTGGTTTTCATAAGATATTTGAAAATTCACTCGACTCTGTTTTTATTCTATTCGACTGTAAAACCTGGGGATGACTTCAAATTTTCAAACTTTTGGTGAAGGAGCATCAACAAACTGACCACCTCTGTTTGCTGGAGAAAACTATCCTTTTTGGAAAATTCGTATGCAGATCTTCCTTGAATCGCAAGATAGAGGAATCTTGGATGCAACTCTAAATGGTCCATTTGTACCTATAAAAAATGTTGATAGTAAAACTTTTTTGAAACCTTTTACTGAGTGGGCTATAGGTGAGAATATGAAGGCTTAGTATGATGTTAAAGTTAGGAATATTATTGCCTCAGTGCTAACTATTGATGAATTTTGTAGGATATCCCAGTGCAAGTTTGCTAAGGAGATGTGGGATGTTCTAGAGGTAACACATGAAGGTACATATGAAGTCAAGAGAGCCAGGAAGAATTCATTGACTCAAGAATATGAGTTGTTCAGAATGAAAGTTGGTGAGAACATTTATGATGTCCAGAAACGGTTCACTCATATTGTAAACCACCTGATGGCTCTTGGAAAAGCCTTTGATAAAGAAGAGATCAACAAAGATTTTGAAAAGTCTGAACAAGAACTAGCAACCAAAAGTCACTACAATCTCTGAATCCAAAGATCTTACAACTATGAATATGACTACCTTGTTTGGCAAGCTACGTGAACATGAGTTAGAACTTGGTAGACTGAAGGATGAAGAGGAGATTGAAGAAAAGAAGTCCATTACTCTGAAATCTTCAAGCAAGAACATCACAGAAACAGAGATGGACGACAAAGAATTGATGACCTTGATGGTAAGAAAATTTAGTCGACTTATGCAAAATGATAGTCAACTGTCTAACCATGCAGGTCAAAGCAAGAAGAAAAGCTTAAGCACAAACACTGTCCAGTGCTATGAATGTGGAAAAGAAGGCCACATCAAGCCTGAATGTCCTGAGTTACAGCCGAAGCAGAAAGGGAAGAAAAGATTTCCTCAAAGCAGAACATGAAGAAGAAAGGAGCCTACATTGCTTGGGAGAATTCTGAATCTGATAACTCAAGTGATGAAGATTCTGATAAAGACGAGGAATCAAACTTATGGTATATGACAGGTGTGTCATGGGACGATTATGACAGTGATGCAGACATATCAAATGAGCCTGTAGAAGTCAAATATGATCTGCTGCAAGGTGCTTTCAAAGAATTACCTGCTGAAGCAATGCGACCGTAGTACAAGGTAAATCGACTAAGCTCTGAGAAAAGAGATTTTGAAAATCGAATTAATAGCCTTGTTACTGAAAATGAAGGATTAGAAAAGGAATTGGAAATAGCCTTATCTTCTGCTAAGAATGTTGAAATTAAAACTGTTACTGTGGAAAAAGATTGTGAAAATTGTCCTAGACATGTTTGAAAAGATTAATTACTTGACTAGCAAGCTAGCTAAGTTTGCTCAAGCTAGTGACAATCTTGATGTTGTATTATATTCCTCTAGCAGAAATAATAATAGGCAGGGAATTGTGTTTAAAGGTTACTCTAACAAAACCAATGCTAGAAAGCTTAATGATTTAAGAAAACATGATAGAAATGCATGTTTTTATTGTAGATGTGTTGGTCACACTATTAGAAATTGTTACTATAGACATGTTGTTGTTCCTCAAGGATTATGTGTATGGATACTAAAGGAACATGTGACAAGAACTGACAGTCAAGGACCTAAAGTTAAACGGGTACCAGCAACCAAAACTTAACTATTTTGCAGGTTATGCAGTTGATACAGAACTGTCTCAAGGATGAATCAATTATGGACAATTTCAAAGACCTTGAGGGTCTACAACTGGTAAAACTGTATCTGACTGTTGCATCATGCATATATTGATTGTTTGTTGTTGTATGATTGTTTACTTTGTGTGCTTAATTGATTGATTGATTGAATTTGCTTGAAAAGGATTTTTACGAGTCACAGTCGACTCCTAATTTTAATACATTCGACTATGTCCTCTGTTCATTATGATTCTGAAATAGAAAAGTTTGTTTTGACCATTCAAATATTAAATGAGGCGCGCATATTTCCCTCCTTATTTAGGACATACTCTTATTTCAAACCCATTTTGTCTTGTCATATTTCTATTTCCCTCAAAATTCTTCAAGAAATTTTCAAAGAATTATCTTGTCATGGATTCTTCGAGCAAGTCTATGAATGAGGACTACAGGTCAACAACCAATATGGATGAGTTTTGCACATCAAACTTGTTCAGAAACGAAGAAGAAAGACTAAGGTTCACAATGGGTCTGTGAAGGCGGTAGTTTCTCCTATGAACATCAACCTTGAAATATTCAAAGGTGAAGGATTTGTATTTCCATTCTGGCTCGAATCACAATGGCTATCTGATTTCTTACTGTTGAAAGGAACATGGTGCCTCGATCTGGTCAAAGTGTTTTATCAGAATTTATGGGTACAAGATGGAGACATCTTCTCTTCTGTAAAAGGGGTAAACATTCACTTTGATGATACATTGTGGAATGTCCTGACAAATCTACCATCTGCTGGCATATTTTCACATTTACCCACATCGAAATTTAATTCCTTGCTGAACAAGAAAGAGGTATATCGTGAATGGCTAAGATTTTCAGGAGTATATACTATTGAAAGAATATTTGCTCATGAAGGACTACTGAAGGAGGAGAAAATTCTTGCCCACATCTTGGCCAAAATCATTTTGCCTGGAAGAATCAAGAAGGATCGAATGTCCACATAAGACATTTTCTTACTCCATGCTATCAAGAATAGTATATCCACAAATTAGCTATAGGTGATTAAAGATCACATAGAGTACTATGCTTTGAAAAAATCTATGTTCCTACCATATGTTTGCCTGATAAGCAAAGCATTAATACTTCTTGGAGTTGATGTAAAAGATGAACGAAAATGTATGTGGGGCTTTTCAAATTCACTCGACAAAGACTCACTCATGTCTCTTGGACTTGTAAAGATGATAAAAGGCTGGAAACTTATGGGTGAAAATATGATGGAAGATCTTGAAGAGAAGAAAGAGATGATAACAGTTGGTGGATCACATTTCTTCCCATAAACGAATTTTGAGAAATATGTTGTCAATCAAATTAGGATTCTCCACAACAAGTGTGACAAACTAGAAAACATGCACAAGGATAATCTACAACCACTGTCTGAAGAATCAAATGATGAAGATTCTTTTGAAACCTTTTAATACTTTAACTCCAGTGTGTCCTTCCATGACCAGCGTCTCCATATCTACGTCTAGTATAGTTTTTCACTTTGTATAATGGCATAAAAAACCATTCTTTTGATGATTTTAATGTTTTGCTTGTATTTCCTTGTTGTGCTCTATCAATGTAATATCTCTTTTCCAAGGAAATGAAATTTGAACTTTGAATTAATCCAGTAGTTTGCTAATCTGTTTGAATAACTACTTTACTCTATTTGATTGATTCGACTGTGTTATGAATGAAGTCAACTATGCTATAACTGTCATGCATTCTTTTACATTGACTTCAGATATGATGAAATATTATTCTTGCATAACCACTATACTTGATCTGGAAAAGGTTGTTGAAAGGTTTTGCAGGAAGGACATTGCTTTGGACATATACAATTGGAATTCAACATTTGGGAAAACAATGCATTCGACTGATGATTTAATGCATTCGACTGCATCTAAACTGGGTTAAAAATTCCAAGACTGGAATTTATTTCTATCCTTACTGACTGCTTAAATCATTTATAATCTGATATTATCTCTGTTCTTTGTCTGATTTCATATCTTAATTGAGATAATATTGTGAGATTGTTGATATTTGTGTCATTGCATATATGTATGTGCTTGAATTGTGTACCAATGATACAAATATGTGCTTAAACTAGAGATAAATTTGTGATATTCTGCATTGTGCATCAAACTGTTTTTGAAACTCATGCATAATGACAGGGGGAGTATCACTTCTTTACACAATGTTTCATCATACACACCTACATTTCAGGGGGAGTTTACATATATTATTGTGATGAAATTATGATTGAGAGAGCATCATTACTATTTTGAACTGCATATTTGTTTGATGCTTCTCTGATTTAAAATCTGCATCAATGTCAAGCATTCCTTTTTTGTTAATGCACAAAGGGGGAGAGTTTTAATGAGTGTATGTTTGCAAGTCTATATGGGGAGATTTGTTATATCATACTTTATCTGCTTGATGATATTTGTGCTGTATTTGTAGAGTAAATGAATGATCTGAACTGATTTTGAAATCTATTATTACTTTGTTATTTGTGGAACTGTGCAACATGGTTGAGTTATTAATCATGGTTGTGCATCATCAAAAAAGGGGGAGATTGTTGAGATTGTTGACAACACAAACTCTATATCAAACTGGTTTTTGATGATGACAACATACTGCTTAATAATAGTACATATGTTCCAGTGTTACATGTTCAATTGATGTGCTATACTGTTTTGAACAATACCTGTATTGAACATGTTTTGTTATTTTGCATGGATGTTCCTATGATTGATGACTATGTGTTATATGTTTGGAACATGCTTGTATTGAAAAGTGTGTTAAAATGATTTTGATTACTTTTACACATTTCTGAAGAAAAGCTCACAAGTACTTTTATGAACTTATATTTGTTGTGACAAAGGTCCAATTTAGTCGACTACACTGGTGATGGAGTTGACTAAGCTAAAATCTTTGTACAAATTTTCTGCACGTGTACTTGATGAGATTTTGAGATGAAAAGAATTTCAAAGTGTTTTTCATGAGTCAGTCGACATTGTGAATCACTTATTCGACTGTATTACTATTTTATTTGAAATGCTGTTTTGCCTACTTGCTTCAACGGCTATATTTTCAAAAGTTAGTTAGGATTAACTAACTGGGTCAATTGTCATAAATGTGCATTGATTATGTTGACTGAGGAGCCTGTGTGTTGACTATCTGTTATAACTGATTTAATACAGTCGATTGTATTAGTAGGCTATTCGACTGAGACTGACAGGAAAACTATAAATAGAAACAAAACACGATTTGTTCTAAGACTTTTGTAATCTAACATTTTCATTGTCCTGTTTCAGAGAAAGCTCTCAGTTTCAGAAGCTCCAAGAATTCTCCAAGAAGACGGTGGTGATCCTTCTTGAGAGAGATTCAGATTGAGGAGTCATTTGCGCTTACTGTTGGATCAACATCTGCACAAAGAAGGTGCTTCTGGTTTGATCTTGAAGGCTTGACATCCTGTGAAGATTGCTACATCTGACTGTAGGCTTGGCAACCTGTGAAGTGTACTGTGATAGGCTTGGCAACATGTGAAGCGTGCTNTGATAGGCTTGGCATCCTGTGAAGAGTGCTGGTGACACGTTGAGGATTGTTCAACGTGGGTGCAGATTGCAGGAGAGGGGATTCTTGCTGCAATTGTGGTTTTTGTGTGCAGCTATATTTGGTTTTCAGTTAGAGAGGAGATTTATATTTTTGCGTGGTGCTTCTATAAATTCCTTGCTGTAAAAACCGCAACCATTATAGTGCATTTGCTTCCAAGGTTGGAAGGACACTGGATGTAGGCATTGTTGGCCGAACCAGTATAAAAATCAGTGTTTGATTTCTTTATCCCTACACTCTTTAAATTCAGTCGACTATACCTGTTTAGCAGTCAACTACGTTTTTCCGCTGCATTACATTTTTCAATAACTTGCATTTCAAGGAAAGATCAAAAGCTTTGAATTTTCATACTAAGATTGCAAAAAGATTTTAAATTTGAACTAACACCAATTCCCCCCGCCCCCCTCTTGGTCTGAAATGAAGCCAACCTGTATCCTAGCACTTAAATCTTTAGTTGGTTATGTATTTTGGAGAATTATTAAACTTGTATCAAATTTTAAATTTCCAACCAAATGTGGATGACTGTACGCATCTAATATTGGTATTTCATCTCTCAACTGCTTTTACATACTATAATAGTTGAATCCTATTATATTGTATGTCCATATAATATTTGGGATGTCACATTATGGTATCAAAGCAGTTTTGTCCTTAGGATGACTCGTGTATTGCAGGTTTATCGTGTCTTCAAAGAGTTGAGTCTAAATGGTATGGTTTACCATTTATTCCAAGTATAGATAGTAAAAAAAATTATGTATTTAACTAGAAGTTTTAAGAACAAAAAATGTCTCTATAGAAGGAATGAGGGTGCACACTCATGACTTTTACTAGAGATGATTTTCCTTTCTTAATTATGAAGGTTTGGGGTAAGAGCGAGTTGGGGTCCAGTGTTGTTTCTTATAGAAATTCCTCTGTTGTTCTTACCTTGTGGTGATATATTGTAGTAGAGGAATGCAGATTCAAGTACAACTTGATCTGTATACCTTCTTTAGAATTGGTTTAAGCCTTTGAAACCAATTCTTGCCTCGAAGATAAGGACTTAGAAGACCAGATTTTATGTTTCAAAGGATAAGTGAATATATATATATATATATATATATATATATATATATATATATATATATATTGGAGTTTAGAAGGAACGTTTTTGGGTGAAGAAGTTTTCAAGAGCAGAGTCAGCAGATCAAATATCATGCATTCCATAAGAAGAGTTTGAGAAGCAGTCGTGTAAGACGTATAGTAGATTTAAAAGGATTGTGTATTTGAAATCATAATTTTATGAGTTGAGAGAACACATGAAGTCCTTTAAGATAATTGAAGTATCATAAGGATGTTAAGTTAAGTGATAATTAGAAGGAGATGGATAGGTCTTATCAATCAGTGGATTTGGTATATCCAAGTTTAGAGTAATGTTCCAAGATTTGTGGTTCATTTAGAAGAAAGGTTTAATCATTGGCTGAGATGGAAAATTTCAAGTTTTAAAGGCAGAAGTACATCAAAATGTCAGTTTGATAGGAAAACATGAGGTTAAGAGAATTAGAAGCTTGGTAAATGAGGAACAAAGAAGAAAGGCCTTATATCAAATGAACAAAGGGTTGTCTCAATATAAGTTGTTGATGAGTCTTAACAATGACTAGAGAATCCAGGTCGATTTGGATGTTCAAAGTTATGAAGCGGCATCAGGTGGCACAGTCAGTTTCCTTCGGTTGTGGTATTATGGCAATGTGTAGTGGTCGGATGAGTTTGATCAAGCAAGAAGTGGATGTTAGATGTTGATCTACAGAAGACAATAAGTTGGTAAGTTCGGATAAAGATAGAGGATTGATGCTACGGGTTAAGTGTGTTATGAGGTTCAGAGGATTTAAGGTAAAGTAAAAGGTAAAATGTATATTGATGTTTTTGAGTTAATAAATATAATTCGTGAGGAAGGTTTTGAGATAAGCTGGCAGCGAAGAGTATATGATAAATTCTAAGTGATGTAGTATTGGTGGAAAGCAAGGGTGATACATCAATTGTAGTTGAGCGAAAGATGGTAGCAAGTGTTATGGGAATTCAAGATGTTTGATGAACGCAAGTGAAAAAGATGTGATATCATTCTTTTCAGGTTTGAGGTGTGATAACAGGAGAGGTTTGATTATTTCAGACCGGTTTTGGGAGGTTATGGCCTTCAATAAATGTGTGGTGTTTTGAGAGGGAAAATCAATGGTTAAGCATTAGAAGTGGATCAAGTTATAAATGAGAAGATGAAGGGCCATAAAAGTCAGAAGATTTTACCAAGGATAAGTGGAGAAGAGAAGATAGATCTTTATGGTGTAAGGGTTTTAGTTTGTGTTCTGCAACAAGTATGAGATTTTATGCCTTGGAGAAGTGGTGCCCACTTTGGATTGATGCCTAAGAAGAACCGGTGTTAGTAATATCTTTAAGTATGGTTCCTGTTGAAGTTGCGTAGTACCAGAGAAAGATGGAAGCTTGATTAGAGCAGTAATGTTTTGAATTCAGTGCAATTATAGGGGAAACCTACAAGTTTGATGAATCTCAGGAGAAAGGTGGAGAAACAATGGAAACGAGTTCGTATGAGTTTTTAGTAGACCAATTTGACTTTTGGGAGTACGATTTTGTAGAATAGAAATAGGGTTGAAGAAATAAAAGAACAAGATTATCGTGGACGAGAAGAATTCTAAAGGTTTTGCAAGATCATAGTAGTTTGAAGAAGGTTCTGGAGAATGATCATTTTCGGATTGCCGATTTGTATGAAGAGAGTATGAGGTAAAAAGAGAAGTAAGGAAGTATGAAATTAGAGTAACGCAACGAATGTTAGTGGGCAAGTTCTTATCAGTAAGCGGCATGCACTAAGCACTTTCTAAGACTCGGGTCAGTGGTTTGTGACGATTGAACTTCTTTAACAAGGTAAGGATCTCATGGTATATTTTGAGTTGAGAGCATGTGTGGTGATCTTTAAAAGAGTCAGGGAAAATAAAGATAGTCTGCGGTCTCAATCTGAAGTATCAACTTTAAAATATTAAAGTGTTATAGGACGTTGAACTAGGAAAGTGGGTTAATGTGATGAAGAAGAGAAATGGAGTTTTGGTTTCAAGTTATAGCGTCAGTCTTGAGGTGAATAAGCATTAATAGTGGTTGGAACAAAAAGAAGGTTCAGGTTGTCAGTTTGGTAAGGGCAGAGAAATCAGAGTTAACTGAAAAAGTGTGAAGGCTAGTTGTCTAAAGGGAATATGGTGAAGAGAATTCATTATTATAGTTGAAGTACTATAACTGGTGAGTTTCCTGAGAGGATTTAGCTAGGACGGTTGGATAAATCCTGGTTTGAGAGGTATCTTAAGGTGGACTAGTATTAATCAAACTAGTGATTTCAAGTCGAGAAAGATATAGATCCCAGTATGGGTCGGGTTAGCAAGTTAAAGAACTAAATATGGAGTGCTCATATCTGTTTTGTCAAGGTAATGAATAAGAAGTTCTGGTGTGGTAATAGGATAGCCTAGTTGGAAACTATGCTACTCAAGAGCAAAGATCAGTGAAGCAATGTGATGTCATCAAAATGGTGGGGTTTAAGGGCAAATCAAGAGTGCTAAAGTTGGTAGAAAAATCAGAAGTTGTGTTGATCAAGTAAGAGTACGGTGGTTCTTGGAAAAAACAAGAGGAGGTAAAATAGTATCAGTTGAGGGTTAATCTAGAGTGAACACTAGTAGAAGTTTTAGAAGAGATTTACAAGAAGGAAAGAAAGTTAGACGAGGGGTTGGTGGAATGACAGACCCAATGGGATTAGTTACATAAAAGAAAGGTTCTTAGAATCTGAGGCATATAGGTTTATATTTGTCTAGAGGCAAATGGCTAAACCAATCTACACTATTGAATACTATAGCATTTTAACACAAGGCAAGGTTTTCACGATTAGTAAAGTTGTGGGGGAGTAGTATCTTAGTCAAAATAGGAGATTGTACTAGAGGATGTGATGAGAGTAGGTTGTTCCTTCTCTTTGGTGAGTTAATTTTCGAGGACGAAAATTTTGTTGTTAGGGAGAATGTAAGGACTCATAAAAATGAACCAGCTTCAATATGGACAAGTGGCAGCGTAGGATAGGTTGGGTAAAATATTAGTAAAGTAAAAAAATAAACTTAACATTTTAAGTTCATTAATTTCTGAAGAACAGCCACCCTTTCTACGTTTTTCTCCTTCTCTGCCTTACAACCTCTTCATCTCAACTCAGATTTTGATCCTTGGTTTGTTGAACAGAAGCTACCTAGCTGATCGGGGCTTCAAGGGCAACGTTTCGAACCGATCGATTTTTCTTTTCTGCAACTGGTAAGTTGAAGCCCTCTTTCTATTCATTCTAGGGCTGTAAGCATGCAACCAATTTGATTGCATGTAGCCCATTTCTTATTCTTTCAATTTTAGCTGTTACGATGCTCTAAGATTTTTATTATAAGATCAATTGATGATCTATAGGCACTGTTAGGGTTCCCTGAGATGCGGGACAAAATTTGGGCATCTGTGAGCTTAACTATTCGGAGTCAAAGGTAAGGGAATTTGCGGATTTTACTTCTGTTTTGGGAATTTGGGTTTGCATGAATTGGGAATTTACTTGGGATTATGTATTGATGCATGTATGAAGTTATTTTGTTGAGATTGTGTTGCGTGAACTATAAATTTCAGTACTGAATGTTGAGTTATGTGCGCTTGTATATTAACTATGAAATTGTGATTTGCAATGGTATGAGTAGTATGTTTGATGTGGAAATTGAGTGGTTAAGGACTGTGAATTGTCTTGTGCAGGTTACTAGTTGAAATCCTAAGTTAGGTATGGTGTTTTAGACTAGATTTTAGGAAGTGAGGTAGTGGTTTTGAGTTCTAGGGGTTATAGCTTGAATTAGGCAGTTGAGACAACTTAGGTAAGTCCAAAGTCACTTGTGAGAAGTGTCAAAATAGCTAAGAATAGTCCTCAAGTGGTAAATCTAGGTTTGAGCCCATAAGTTGAGGAGATTTAAGTTTTTAAGTGTAAATTTGTGCATAGCAACTAAAGAATGATGTTAGGAACGTTTAGGGCCACTTTAACAAGTTTAGATAAGCCTATAGAATGAATTAGGGATGGTAAAAATCCACCAAAAGGCCTAAAACGAAATGAGAGTGGGTGAGTTCTCCAAAATCTGCAGAAAATCTATAGAATCCACGCCTGCGCGCCCCTGAGGGGGGCTGGGCACCCTTCAACACGCTGTTTCACCTTAATTACGGCGCCCGGGCGCCCCTAAAGGGGTCTGGACGCCCTTTTCTGCTGTTGTTTTTGTTTTTGACGTTTTGGGAGTTCCGGACATCCGTTTTGGACGTTCTTTAGGTCGTTTTGGGGGGTTTTTGACCCTTCTGGAGCCAATTGTGAGGGTCTCCAAGCTATTTGAATTACTTAAGTATTGGTAATTAAAGATTATAAAGAAATTTGTGTTAATAAGTGATGTTTATGTGAAAGTATGTAACGCCTGAGTATGTATGAGTTGTTTTTATGACATAACTAAAGGAATGATTGTGCAACATGACTAAGGGTATGATGTATTGTCTTGTGAATTATAGTTGAATGCATGTACGTACAAAGTATGTGAATTATGTAAGTGTAACAAAGTGATGGTTGGTGTAAGTGTAACAAGTATGGTTATTGGACATAATTCCATGATCCTTAAGGGAGGTTACATGGTTGGATGGACTTACACTTGTGTGTGGTAAGGGTGAAACCCGTTGGCAATGGCTTTGCAAAGCAGTAAAGGCCACCACAAGTGCACAAACCCTTGGAACTTGACATTTCATACTAGTCCGGATGGTCAAATCACGTGGCCGGTCATTAGTATCAACAAAATGCATTTGGTCATAGTCTGTATGGTGTTATGGTCCTTACATGCTTGAAATACTTAATTGATAACATGCTTTTTATACCTAAATTACTCTTGCAATTGTGTGTTTTGTATGTGTGTTATTTTCCCCTTGCGATGATCATCCAAATCCTTGGATGTAAGCAGAAGATGAGGATGATGTGCCTTTGGAGCAAGTGTTGGAGACTGAAGAAGACCCGACTCTGAGTTCTTAGGACTTCTACTAGTTCTTAGTTTAGATAACTCTTTATTTGGAAAGGACTTCTAGCCTTATTTTATTATGACCTGTATTTTGAAAAGACTCTTTAGGCCTCCTTAAATCTTTAGTTGGTCATGTATTTTGGAGAATTATTTAACTTGTATCAAATTTTAAATTTCCAGCCAAATTTGGATGACTGTATGCATCTAATATTTGTATTTCATCTCTCAACTGCTTTTACATACTATAATAGTTGAATCCTATTATATTGTATGTCTATATAATATTTGGGATGTCACACACACACACATATAGATATACACACGGGCATAGACGCGAGAAAGAGTAGCTCCTCAACCTTAATTTTTTTTATTAATTACATTTTTAATTTCACTTGTTATATTTACTTATATAACATAGTTTTTAATTGGTTCAAAATTTGGTTTTTAGGAAACCGAATTTTTAATATCCTTCGAAATGTTTTAATAAAAATTAAAATTCAAAATTCGTTTGTCAAGAAAGCAAATTTTGTAAATGGTTTGGAGTTTTAATTTAGAGGAATTTACTTTTAGTTTTTACTTTCAAACCTTTCTCACTCCTTCTCTTCTCTCCTTTCTCTTTGATCTAACGGCCACTCCCCTCCCATTTTTCTTCTTCCTTTGTTAGTTCGTCTTCTCCTCTGATCTTATGGCATTCTACCACCGCAATACCCAGATGCTATTACAGTTTTTATTAGATTTGGATAACTGGATTTTACATAGTTATATATATATATATATATATATATATATATATATATATATATTGGTTTGGTTTGGCCTGTACGAAAAATAGTGATGCATTGATCTGCAAAAGCATGCCAGGGAAAAACAGTGAGGCTTACTGAAAACCATTGAGCTTTGGGTTTGGAAAACTGTTGAAGGTTTTAGTGGTTTTCAAAAGCTGGTGAACATTTTTTTTTTAAATTATTGCAAAGCATTTAGCTGTTGAATAGGTTTGGAAATCCCTTGAAGGTTTCATTGGTTTCGGAAACCAAATTCAAACTTGCGTTCATAAAAGAAATTTTAAATATAAGTGAGAATTTGGTTGGCTGGAAACCAAATTCTTATTTAATTTTTGTAAAAATCTATACAAAATAAAACTCAGAAATCAGTTTTTCGTAAATCAAATTCTAATCTACACTTTATAAAAAAAGTTAAATATAAGTCAGAATTCGATTTTTTAGAAACCGAATTCTGAACTAAACAAAAATCATCCCATTTTTGTAAATTTAAGGTAGAGTATGCTACGTTGGTAATTTCAAATCTACCAAGGTACAATATGCTACGTTGGTAATTTCAAATCTACCTTTTTTTTCTAACATAGCACATGTTAGATTAAAAATTAGCAATGTAGCATATTATACCTTAAATTTACACAAATGGCACGGTTTTTGTTTAGCTCAGAATTCGGTTTCCGAAAATCCGAATTCGGTTTTTGTTATGCATTGTTTTTTACAAAAGTTTAAGTTAGAATTCGGTTTCTGAAAAATCGAATTCTGACTTATATTTAAATTTTTGGTTTAAACCTCTTTTTAGTCCCCAAGTTATAAGCGGATGTTCAATTTAGTCCCCGCTTTTAAAACTGTCAACGTTTGGTTATATTGTAATGAATGAGATTGAGGTTGTAATGAGATTGTTGGTTTTAATGAGGTTGTAATGAATGAGATTGAGGTTGTAATGAACTTGGTTATATTTTGTTACTTTAACTTGGTTATATTATAATGTTTCTCACTTTAAGTTGATGATATCAGAATATGCTTCCATAAAATTCTAAAGAGCAATGTAAAGTACAAAGGAAAATAAAAGTACAAAGTAATTGAAATATAATAATCAGAATCTGCTTTCATGATCAAAATGACAATATATTGGTCAAAGTAATATAAATATGATGTTCAAGGTCAAATTACAAAGACCAATCTAAAGTGGTCATGATGTTAAGAAATAACCAAGACCAATCTAAAAAGATGTAGTTGTTGTTAACCAAAATACATCTGAAGTCAACCAAAATACATCAAATATCATCCAAAATACATAAAACATGATCCAAAATACATCACAGCCACATATCCAAACTACAAAGTAATACAATCTAAATTGTTGGTGTTGTTTGATATGGCTGGGTTTGTTCAGTAATTTCACTTCCTTGAGTAGGGTGTAGTGTAGCTTCCTGGTGTGGGGTAGGTTCCTGGTCTGGTACAGGTTTCTGGAGTGGTGTACCCTCTTGAGGTTGTTGTTGATTTGCTTGAGGGCAGTTAGGTCTTCTATGCCCTACTAGTCTGCATATGGAATATTTCTTAGGAATTCCTTTTTGTCCAATTTGTGTATCATCCTTCCTTTGCTCCCAACTTTCGAGTCTTCTTTTCTTTCGTGGTCTACCTGGCAAGACTCTTTTTGGTGGAGGCTGAATATCAGGTGTTGAAGTCCTTTGCCATAGATGAGGACCATTCAAAGGGAAAATGATTGGGTTCTATGTTTCTTCATACGTGCAGGTCCTAAACCAAAGTGGTAAGTATTCTTCAGGATTGATGTTGAGAAACCTCATGGCTGTGAGTGCATGGCAGCAAGGTATTCTTGTTATTGTCCATTTTCTGCAGGTACATTCTCTTTTTTCAACATCATCCACATACTTCTCAGCAATGATGGATGTATGGGTGATCTGAAATATTTGCATCCCTGACCAACTGCCAAATGGTAAAGAAATAATGTTAAGAACAAGACATAACTATTTAAACCAAATGAGAAGTGTTGATACCTAGGAATCNAGTATTTTGTCTTCTCTAACTCCTTNTGCANTCTTTTTTTAATCTTGGGGCAAATGATACCTTCATATTTACTTATCTTCTCTCTATTGGATGCCCACTTGTTCATCAAGTACATTCGAATCTGTTCCAACATTGATATTATTGGTTTTTCCCGTGCATCTGAGATCACACTGTTAAAACCTTCAGATATGTTGTTGACAAGTGTGTCACAAGTAGGTCTTCCTGTAAACCTGGATCTAGACCAATGTCTGCAAAAATATACAGTTAAACATTCACATAAAGTTAAACATTTACATCAAGGTAAACAACATGTTATATTAAAGATTTGACTTCGGGATAGATGAACTTGCCTTGGTGGAATTTGTACCAAGTATTTAAATGCGTCTAGATTAACTTCTTTCATCTGTCTCATTACTGTCTCCCATGCTTCAGGGGTTGTTGATACTACAGCATTCCATAGTAATTGTCTGAGGTTTAAGCCAGGAAACTTCTTTCTAAAATTTGAATAAATATGTCTGACACAGTACCGCTGGTCCACATCAGGCAATAGACTTTGTAAAGCTGGCAGAAGTCCCTATTCAAACAGGGCATGAATATTAAATTACCTTACTTTCAATGGTTTATAAAGTAATGAATAAACGGGTTTTGTGGTACTTACTTTTTATTGATCTGACATAAATGTGCACCTTGAACAAAATCCCCCACCTCCAAGATCCTCAATTAACAATTCCAAGAAAAAAGTCCATGATTCCTTATTCTCTACTTCAACTACAACATAAGCTAAGGGACACATCTGGTCATTAGCATTTCTTCCAACAGCAGTTAAAAGCTCACCTCCATATTTCCCCTTTAAGAAACAGCCATCCAAATGTATAATTGGTCTACAGGATACAAAGTTGTCCTTACATGCTTTTAAATACTAATAAATTCTCTTGAATATGGTTTGATCTTGGTTTGGTTCTACATTAATTTTAACTGTTGAGCCTGGGTTTGCCCGCAGCAACTCCTCTACATAGTCATAGAGTCTCTCGTATTGTTGTTTGTAGCTACCCTCAATGTTGGTTGTTGCCATTGCCTTTGCTCTACTTGTTGTAGCCCTAGACACAGCAATATTATATCTCTTACAGAATTTGTTATGCAGATTTGTCATTTTCATATTTGGATTTGTTTGCATGCTCTTCTCCAACCCGCCACTTAACCATTTAGAGGTAACTACACCAATTTTGAATTCTCTAGTACAAGTGTGCCTGTCCACAATCTTTCTTAGCTGCCATGTATGCTGGGTACTCCTATATCCACAATAAGCGTACCAGGGACATTTCCCTTGTGACCCATAACATTTCACGCTAACTCTTCTCTTATCATTCTTCCACAGCTTCAACTTTCTACCATCGTGTACTCCATAACTTCTAATTGCATCAATGAAGTCATCTTTTTCAGCAAAATATGTTCCAAGCTCCCATCTATGATCTTTCATACTAATGGGCTCTTTGAAGGTTGCAAAATCTCCAAATCTGGAGGTTTCAACATCTGAATCATCACTTAAATATATATTATCACAACTATTAGATTCCCCCTCACTATCACTAATTCCCCTTGGCTGGACATGCTTCTTTCGAGTACTACATTCTCTTGTAGTTCCCCTTAGCCAGTCATCTTCCTCAACATCCCACACTCCATCATCAATATTATCCTCATCAGCATCAGCATCAGCATCCCCCTCACCATCTTCAACATCAGCATCCTCACCTTCTTCACCAAGAAAATCGTCATCAAGTTCAACATGTTCTTCAACAACTACATCAACATCAGCATCCTCACCTTGTTCACCATGTGCATCCCCATCAAGTTCAGCATGTTCTTCAACAACTACATCA
>NC_028358.1:8733825-8763837 GCF_000741045.1 Vigna radiata var. radiata
AATAAACAATTCCTACTTGTCCAATTTGGGGACCAAATACAAACAAAAAGTGTGCCCAAAGTTTTGAATGACATTAAAGAACGGGACCACATTAAAGGCAACAAAACACACAGTAAGGGACCACAACAGAACAATATCAGGGGACAAAAAGACAACGTACTACCATGGGGGACCCCAACAACATAAAATAAGTGATCAAAAACGCACCTTTCAACTTTTCTTTTCGAACGAAGTCCTCGCTGACGAACTACGCTTCCAAGGAAGTCGCTCCCCACCACAAACGCTGACAATGCTCCTTTCGACACCAATCTCCTTCGAAGCAACCAATCTCCGTCTCAAAGAATCACACAACGAACACTACGTACCAATTCCCCAACCCTCGAGAAATATAATCCCCAATTTCACTCTCTGCCCCAATTTTACTTTGTCCTAATTTTTATCCCAATCTTAATTTAACCACATTTAAAAAAATCACAAACAATTTATTTTATTTTACACGTAACAACAGTCATTGCTTGCCACGTCAACCATAATTGGACACCTCACATGCACAGTCACTTAAACGTTATAACTTTTTAACACCATTAACAGCAGGGACTGATTTGAAAAAAGTTTTATAACTTAGGGACCAAACGTTGACAGTTTTAAAAGCGGGGACTAAATTGAACATCCGCTTATAACTTGGGGACTAAAAAGAGGTTTAAACCTAAATTTTTTTATAAACAGTAGATTAGAATTCGACTTATAGAAAACCGATTTCTGAGTTTTATTTTGTAAAGCTTTTTACGAAAAGTAAATTGGAATTTGGTTTCCAACCTACCGAATTCTCACTTATATTTGGAATTTCTTTTATGAACATAGGTTTCCAAAACTGTTGGAAAAAGAATGTCTTAGTTTCAACACCAAGAGGGGGGTGAATTAGTGTAAACAAAAAATCAGGTCTTTTCAAAATCTTTTTCGCAAAGTATAAAACTTTCAAAAGTTTCTTGAATCTTAATGAAAAAGATAAATCAGTGTAGCGGAAAATAGTTGCCTATACTGAAAATAAAGTCGACTTTGAAAGTAAAGAGATTAGGGATAGAAAATTCAAACACAGTTTTTATACTGGTTCGGCCAAACTACCTACATCCAATGTCCTTCCTGTACCCGGAAGCAAATGCACTATAATGGTCAAGGTTTTTACAACAAGGTTCCTATAGAGACCTCCGCGTCAAAATATAAAACACCTCTCTATCCCTCTAACCAAAATATAGGCATACAACACCCAAAGAACAGCAGTAAGATATCCCCTCTCCTGCAGTCTTTGTCAACTTTGAACAATCCTCAAAGTTCCCAGAACGCAGCACGTCCTCTTCCTGTAATCCCATGGCAGCCAAAATCTTCACAGATTGAGAGAAGTAGATGATCACGTTTCCAGAACACCTCAATGTGCAGTATGATCAAGTCTTTCTTTCAGCACAACAACCTTGCTCTTAAAGTAACTATCAAAGAACGATCTCCACGGTCTTCTTGATTAGTTCTTGGAGCTTTTTACAGAGATTAAGATCTGAAACAATAGAATGAAAATGTTAGAATAACCAAAGTCTTTGTAAAATACAAAATCACGTCTATATATATAGTTTTATATTAAAAATACACTCTCGTAGTTGACTTCACTACTAATACAGTCGACTTCAGTCAGACAGTTAAGAAAGTTATAACAAATAGTAGCAGTCAGACCAACCAAATTGATTGAACATTTAATTAAGTTGACTAGTAATTAATGCTTAGCCAAAGAAACAAAATTATAGTTTACAAGCATCAACAAAAATTCAAAACATAACTAACTAAGTCGAGTAGCTTGCGCATACAGTTGACTATGTCACTTCAATGTAGTTTTGAAAATATTTCTTTGTAAAAATACTCACAGCAATTTTTTTGAAACTCTGTGCAAAGTCACGAGTTTTAATCGACTTGCTTCATAATGAAGTCAACTTAAAACTTGCAGTTTTGCCACATAATATAAGTTCAACCAAGTGCATGTGGTTTTCTTTTCTAAAACATATGTTATGCAATCACATATGATATCTCAAGTGAAAAGCATATGCACACATACATAGAACAACACAAACATGTTCTTCAAGAACTCATACACAAGAAAGTTTTGAACATGTAACACATATCAGTACATGTGTTATTAATAATGTGTTGTCATCATAAAAAACCAGAAGCATTGTGAGATTGTAAGGTTTAGCTAAATCGGTGCTTCTCTTATCAACAATCTCAACAAAAACCAATGAAACCTTCAAGGGTTTTCCAAACCTATTCAACAGCTCAATGTTTAAAAAAAAAAAAAAAAAATTGTTCACCAAGTTTCGAAAACCATTGAAACCTTCAAGGATATTCCAAACCCATTCAACGACTCAATGGTTTTTAATAAGCCTCACATGCTTTTCCAGATCAATGCATCACTATTTTTCGCATAGGCTATAACTATGTAAAATCTAGTCATGCAAATCTAATCAAAACTGTAATAGTCACTAGTGCAAAAATGTTGTTTAACGTCACCCAAAAGACGTCGGCTATAGGGCAGCCTGACGTATATTAATGGATGGTGGCATTACCATAAATAAGTTGGTCACCAAGACGTCGGTTTCTAGGGCAAACGACGTCTATGATATGGTAGACGTCCGCTCTGCCCTATACCGACGTCCAATGGCCTGAGGTAGGCGAGAAGACAGGCTTTACTGCCCCATTGACTTCGGTTGTTCTGGGGGGCCGACGTCTACTTGCCTGCAATTAATGCTCTTCACCTGATTCCCAGGCGCTTAGACGTCACGTAGTAAAAAACCGACGTTTATGGCCTGTACAGAAGGCGGGAAGACATCAATTTCTGCAATATAGACGTCAGATTTCTTGGTGGGCGACGTCTATGCGCATGTAATTAATGATGTTTACCAAACTCGCGGGAACTTCGACGTCCGATAACAGAGCCCCGACATCTATATTGTTATAGACGTCAGCGCCCTAGATAATTGTCGTCTACTTCCTTGACAGGAAATAAAACGTCAATTGGTTCAGCGCAATAGACGTCGGCACCCCTAGTGTCCGACGTCTAATATGCATTCAAAAAGTCAGATTAAAAGTTACCTTTGACGTCATATTAGTTAGATAACCGACGTTTATGGGACTATAGACGTCGATTTTTGTTTTAACCGTCACCCCATTTCATGTTAAATAAACCGCAGACTCTTCGCGACATTGCAGTTTCTGATATCATCGTCTTCCTCCTCTCCTTTTTTCTCTCTTGCGACATTGCATTATTGTTTCTGATAATATCATCGTCTTCCTCCTCTCCTTTTTCTCTCTTGTGGCATTACATTATTGTTTCTGATAACATCATCGTCTTCCTCCTCTCCTTTTTCTCTCTTGCGGCATTGCATCCCAGGTGCGTGTTTTCTTATGGTTATCGTTTAATCTGTGTTCAGTCTTTCATCGATTATTTTCTAGTTCAACTGATTAAAATTTGTTTTCTTTGTGTTGTGTTTTAGTGCAGTTTTGTTCCTTTCTTGGGGTAACGTAGTACCACATTCTTCCTTTGCTAGTTGCCTCCCAAAAAAAGCGGCATCTTTTGGATTTCTGGTGGCGTTTCGACCCAAAAACGACCTTGGGTCGTTGCCTAGTTATCGTTTCACTGTAATTTTTCCCTCTTGCAGTTGAAAATGGAACTAAGCAAGAACCCAGGTTTGGTTTTGGGTCGAAATGTCATGAGAAATTCAAAAGACACAAGCTTTTTTTCGGGGGAAACTAGCAAAGGCAGAGTGTGCTACTAGGCTATCCAAAGACAGGAACAAAACTGCACTAAAAGACAACGACTGTATTAGACGTCGGTTAATGCAAAGACCGACGTCTATAGTGACCTTAGACTTCGGTTAGTGACATGTTCGAAGTCTTTATGTGCTTTTAGACGTCGGTTCATGCGTAGTCCGACGTCTATAGTGTGCCATTAGACGTCAGGTTAGGCCTTTACCGACGTCTAGTGACATCGGACATGGCACTAACTGACGTCATTATAGACGTCTATTATATGGATATCCGACGTCCCATTGATGTCACCGGTAATGACGTCGGTTGGTTAATAGACATTAAAAGCCCAAAATAACAGACGTCGGTTGGTTAATAGACATTAAAAGCCCAAAATAACAGACGTCTAAAGCCCTTTCTACACTAGTGAGTACATGGGTATTATGGTGGTAAAGTGCCACAAGATCGGAGGAGAAGAAGAACTAACAGGGGAAGAAGAAAAAGGGGAGCGGAGAGGTTGTTAGGTCAAAGAGAAAGGAGAGAAGAGAAAGAGTGCAGAAGGTTTGAAGGTAAACAGTAAAAGTAAATTCTCTAAATTAAAACCCCAAACCATCCACAAAATTCGCTTTCATGGAAAACGAGTTTTGAATTTTAATTCTTATAAAAACATTTTGAAAGATATTAAAAATTCGGCTTCCTAAAAATTGAATTCTAAACCAATTAAAAACTGTGTTATATGAGTAAATATAACAAACAGTATAGTATATGTGAAATTAAAAACGTAATATGTGTCATTAATGAAAAAAATTCTAGGGGACCATTTTTTTTGACATAGCACATGTTAGATTTGAAATTACCAACATAGAATACTATACCTTAAATTTACACAAATGACACGGATTTTTTAAAAATCAGAGTTCGGTCTCCGAAAAACCGAATTCTGACTTTGTTATGCATTTTTTTTATAAAAGTTTAAGTTAGAATTCGGTTTCTGAAAATTTGAATTCTGACTTATATTAAGTTACTTTATAAATAGTATATTAGAATTCGATTTACAGAAAATTGATTTCTGAGTTTTATTTTATAAAGATTTTTACGAAAATTAAATTAGAATTTGGTTTCCAGCCAACCGAATTCTCACTTATATTTGGAATTTCTTTTATGAACGTAGGTTTGAATTTGGTTTCCAAAACCAATGAAACCATCAAGGGTTTTCCAAACCTATTCAACCGCTCAATGCTTTGCAATAATTTAAAACAAAATTGTTCACTGGGTTTCAAAAATCACTGAAACCTTTAATGGTTTTCCAAACCCATTCAACGACTCAATGGTTTTCAATAAGCCTCACTATTTTTCCCTCGCATGCTTTTTCAGATCAATGCATCACTATTTTTCGCTCAGGCCAAACCAAACCTATATATATATATATATATATATATATATATATATATATATATATATATATAACTATGTAAAATCTAGTCATGCAAATCTAATCAAAACTATAATACTACCTGAGTATTGTGGTGGTAGATTTGAAGAATTTTTTCATTAATGACATATATTACGTTTTTAATTTCACATACATCATAATGTTTCTTTAATTTAGAGGAATTTACTTTTACTTTTTACTTTCAAACCTTCTCCACTCTTTCTCTTCTCTCCTTTCTCTTTGACGTAACACCTACTCCCCTCCCCTTTTTTCTTCTTCCTTTGTAAGTTTTTCTTCTCCTCTGATCTTGTGGCACTCTATCACCACAATACCCAGGTACTATTACAATTTTGATTAGATTTGCATGAATAGATTTTACACACACACACAGAGATAGATATATATATATATATATATATATATATATATATATATATATATATATATTGGTTTGGTTTGGCCTGTGCGAAAAATAGTGATGCATTGATCTGGAAAATCATGCGAGGGAAAAACAGTGAGGCTTGTTGAAAACCATTGAGCCGTTGAATGGGTTTGGAAAACCGTTAGAGGTTTCAAGGGTTTTCGAAACCCAACGAACATTTTTTCTTTTTTTAAATTATTGAAAAACATTTAGCCTTGAATAGGTTTGGAAAACCCTTCAAGGTTTCATTGGTTTTGGAAATCAAATTCAAACCTACGTTCATAAAAGAAATTTCAAATATAAGTGAGAATTCGGTTGGCTGGAAACCAAATTCCAATTTACTTTTCATAAAAATCTTTACAAAATAAAACTCATAAATCGGTTTTCCTAAATCGAATTCTAATCTACTTTTTACAAAAAAAAAAAAAAAACTAAATATATGTCAGAATTCGATTTTTCAGAAACCGAATTCTAACTTAAACTTTTATAAGAAAAACAATGCGTAACAAAGTCAGAATTCAGTTTTTCAGAAACTGAATTATGAACTAAACAAAAACCGTGCCATTTGTATAAACTTAAGGTACAGTATGCTACGTTCGTAATTTCAAATCTAACATGTGCTATGTCAGAAAAAAAAAAAAGTCCCCCAACCTTCATAATAGCTATACTGAACAATGGAAGATCCAAAAACACAAACCGTGATCTCGACGGTGCTACCATCTTTCTTTCTCTTTCACTTTCTCAACCATAAACACCCAAAACAAAGCAATTTCTTTCCCAATTTATGCATGTTGTAGTTACCCATGTTTTCGGTTTTTATATTATATTTAGGTTTAAACCCTTTTTTGGTCCTCGTATTTGTTGGTGAATCTCAATTGGGTCCATGTACTTGTAAAATTGAGTCAATTGAGCTCTCTCCATTAAGTTTTCACTGACGCCGTTTACAGTTGCTGACGTGGTGCCCACTTAATAGGTTGATGTGTACTGTTTAATTACGTGAAATTTTGTTTATTTATTAAATTCAAAATCCTTATTTAATACATTAGATACATTAGGATGAAACCTTCAACAAGCCCTATAATTTTAATTTCCTAAGCTAGAAATTCTTTCTAGCCTTGGGGTTTCCTTTCTCGCGCATGAACATTGAGTTGCCTTGATGAAGCTCGCGACAGTGCTTCTTTCCCTTACCTTTGGCTTCCACACTCTTCTTCTTCAGGGACAGACCCAACTTAGGGTTGCACAAGGGGAAAATCTTTCCCCAAACTCTTACCTTTTTCAATCACCGTAAGCAAAGCTAGAAACTTGAAGCTTCTTTTCTTTTCCCTTTCTCGCGATCAGACTCAACGTTGGGGCAGGAACGTTTTGTGGTTCCGAGCAGAGGCAAAGACCTTGTATAGGCACGACAAAATAATGTTGTGATGACAGACAAAGGCAGCGATGACGCCTTACGAGGGTAGTCGTCGAGACAGCAGAGTGAATCACATTCCGATTTGGTATTTTAGGATTCCTGAACTTGTTTCTGAAATTGGGAATCTAGAGATCAGGACTTGCAAATTTTAGGTTTCTTTCCTGATTTTTCCTATGGGTTGGGATTATGTTTCTTCTACTTTGATTCAAGGCATGAATTGAACCTTCTGATCCTCTTTTCTTATTTGAGAATGTGAGGCTTTTGTTTTGAGAGGTTTCAACTCTTTGTGTTGATATGAGTTTGGGTTTCTTGAGCTCGCACCTTCGAGTGCTTGGTTTCGGTCGGCGTTTCGGTCTAATCAAAGAATTGAAGAAAGGGATAATGCTTTGAAGTCACTCATTCGCATCTTTGGCACAAAAGAGGTTTTGATATAATTATAGCCAAGTTCATTTTTTTCTTTTATAATCATGAGATGAGGTTTTGCGATGAAGGAGATGATGCAACAATATGGTGTTCGTGTGGAGGTTGCAGCGGTGGTCTCTGCATTAGAGAAGGACTCGTCCAATGGTTTTTATCTTTTTAATTACCCAATCAATGGTATGGTCTGTTAATGACCCGCGCCGACGAAGCTCTACGATCGGCGACAGGCGACCAACAACAAGGTCTATAAGGGAGTGAGCCGAGTGAAGTGGGTGGTGGAGGAGTCTGAACAAATCTGGATTAGTTTCAATTTTGCCACATAAAAATCTCTTAATTTAAAAAAAAAAAATCTACATAATAAAATTTTCTACATCAGTGTGCACTATGTCAACAAACTAAACAACGTCACTGAAAACTTAACAAAGAAAGCTTAATTGACTCAATTTCACAAATATATGGGTTAAATTGAGAAAAAAAAAAAGTCCACTTGAAATTCACCAACTCACGAGGATTTAAATCTTATATTTATATATAAAATTTCATGCAAAACCAAAATCATGTTAGTTATGACTGGGAGCCAGCTCACGTTTGAATAAATAACTAGATCCAACATTTTTCCTTTCTTGACCTAAGAAAAAACATTATTCAAAATTTCGAACGGCGACACTTCTAATTTTTTTAACTTTTTCTTTAAAAATAGTTCAACGCGATACATTGCTTTAAAATTTGTAACAAAAATTAATGAAATAAGTTGTTTTCTTGAATTTGAAAATATGCAATTTGTCATTTTCTTAACTTCACATGTGCTTTTTATTTTTTCACATGAATAAACAAAGATTGATTTTGATTATGGTGGTCGATTATAATAACTGACTTTATATATAATTAATATTAAAAATTTGACTTTTATAGTTTTTCAAATAAACTTTTACCTACACATATATACATATATTAAATTAATTGACCTAGTTTAATGTCTAAGAATTCATTTACCTAACTACCCGTTCCTGATAAAATAATACTGTAAAAAAAAAAAAAAAAAAAAACAAAACTTGAGAGCCTGCATTTGTACTATTCCTATTTTACATAAACTAAGTATGCTTTATAACATTTTGCGCACCACATAACTCAGTCCAAGTCCTTCAAGTCAAACGCTATTTCTCACTCCGGAACATTCTTCTTGACAAACGTTAAGATTTTAAGTTATCTCGTAAGATCTTCAGTTGATCAAGAGCACGTTTCATGATGTAATGTTCTTCAATTTTCATGCTGATCTCCCCTGATGACTACATAAGAAACAAAATATAATCAAGTAACAGTCATTATATTATAAAATTTTGGGAACAAGATATGTTAACAGAGCATTATCAACAACAATAGCCTCATCCCACAGATAGAAAAAGAACAAGGCAAACAAAAACTGAAAATACATTGAAACGTTAAAAGCCACAAGTGAAGCATCCTTTGAGAAACTAGTAATATTCCGTTACCAGATTTCAACCCAGCCAAATCTATTAGCTTTACTAGGTATGGTATGGTGTGCAATAACAGTCTACTTGAACTTTATGGAGCCAAAAAAACAAAAGAGATACCATATCATGGATTCATGCTAAATGAGCATATGTATATGGTGCAGATTGTAACTATGCTCACTGAGTAAGTGTAACTATCCATACAGTGGAGTATAGACAATCACAAAAATACTGAACACTTACTAACACAATTTTGATTCATCCAATGGAATAGATAAGTTATACTAATGGAAAGCAACCTCCATAATAAACAGTCAATACTTTTTCTTGTTCATCAGGGTAGAACCTACCTGTAAAGAAATAACTTGCTCTATGACGTTATCAATATTTTTCTTGTATAGAGACATAATCCGTCGTATTTGAGGATCCCCGTGCAACAAGGAAAGAGCAGAAGTGACAGCATTCACCTTATTCAAGCAGTTCCTTACATCTTGACAACATTTGTTAGATTTTAGTAAAACGCTACTATCATATATAACCGATCCCATTTTCTTCAAAACAAGATTCATAAGTTCATGGCACCGGTCCAACATGAAAAAACAAGGTACAGCATAATAACGCCGGAGGCTGAATGGAAAGGAAGGAATTCTTTGTCCATCATCTTCTGGAACGCACTGTGGTAAAGTGAAATTTAGAATCAATGAAAGTACTAAAATCAATTCATATCAGAACAATAAAGATTTATTTCTTCAGAAAATAAAATTAAATAAAACTCATAAATTACAGAAATAGTGATAATTTAGACAGTATTTCCCCCATGGCCTTTATTATAATAATTTATTGTATACATTTAGCTAAGTTCTGCATTTTCTTTTGGAAGTTGTAAATTTTTATTTTATATGAAATTACTATAACAATCAATCATAAAATTTTAAAAACAACGGACATTTCTACTTTCAAAACAAAAAATAAGGACAGAAAAAACAATTAGCTAACTCTGATACAAAGCATCATCTGGGGTATCCAAAAAAATAAGTAGATAAATAGGCAACAACAAATTTAAATTTATGTCATTTGTTAGTCAGTTTTTGGAAGCATACTTACCTGCACAACATCTATCAGATATTCCGAAAGATGAAGGCCTAGAGTGGCAATGCTTTGTTCAGAAAGTAGTGTGGGCTTCGAATCCACTGAAACAATCATTCTCAGGAGAGAGCATCTATTATCCACAGAAGGCTTTTGTGACTGTGGTACAAACACGTATGAGAAATCATTCTTATAAGAAAATTCTAAATGAGCTAAGAACAAAGCATAAGAAAAGTAAAGAGAAAATTGCTATGCATAAGAAAATGTCAACTTACTATCTGATCAACAATCAATCTCTCTATCAATCGTAGAACAATAGCTTTGTCACCCATCTGTTGAATGCATGAGTAAATCTTATCTGTCATTGACTTTAAAGTTTGGCGAAGTGGGTCACCCTTAAAACCAGAGGAACCAAATTCTGCAAAATTAAAAGTAATAAAATTTATCAATCTATGGTGATGAAGATTGCCAAAAGTAGGTTTACAAAGATAAAAAAACATTGATAATTTCAATCACAAAAGATTACTCAAGCTGCGAACATGTTATGCATACATAACAATGACAAATATTTTCTTCAATCAAGTAACTTTGCCAGCTAGAGCATGGGAAGAATGCCATATAAATATTGTTATTTACAAGTTACCAAGAAGCACGATAAAGATGGCAGGAATGCAAAATTGGATGAGTACAGATAGCAATGTAATAGTAACCCATTACTGGTGATGGGTAATCAATTACTGGGCTTGCATTTAAGGAGTTCACAAATAAAGAACAGTGGTAAGAGTGGGATGGAATTAGAAGGAGAGGAAGACAAGAGAACAATAGTATAACAGAATGGATTGCAGGCAGAAGGAGTTGGAGAGGGAGATGTGAGGATCATGCTTGGGGGAGAGTGTTAGGACTTAGAGAGTATAGTAAAGGGTGAAAAGAATAGAAAAATAAGAAGGGGGCAGGACAGGGTCTATATAAAGACCCCTGTTATTGTTTTGAGGGGGGAGTTAGAGACTTTGATAACATTGTTGACCGATACTTGTATCTGGTGAAGGAGGTTAAGCTCCTGTGTTTTCTTTGCATTCTGGATTCTTTCATGTGAATACAACATGTATTTTTCATCTTTCTTGATCGGTGATTACTTGAGTGTGTGTGTGAAAGAGAGCTAGTTAGGAATTCTTACCCAGATTCGTAACAGAGAGAGAATCATTATGTGAGGGGCGGTAATAGAATGAAAGTTAAAAGGATTCTTAAGGTAAAAATAACTGGCTTAGCTGATTGAAGGAGTTCTTCCCCAGGAAAGGGATTATTCTTATTTCAGTTTCTACATTTACATTTAGTAAGGAGATCTGCCCCCGCTATGGTCTATTTTTCCCTAACTCTTTATTGAAGAGAAGCTTTCCCTCTGATTAATCAAATTTCTGTATCAATGCTATACAGTTTTCCTATTCTATTTTTGGGTCATATCACATGGAATGTTGTTTTGCATTACCAATTTCAACCCCTGCCAGTTCTTTCTAATCCCAACTACTGAGCATTATGGACAAAAGCACTTAATTAGAAAAGTGAAACAAGAAATGGATAATATCAAAAGCTACACAAAAGGTAGTCCAAATAAATCTTCGTAAGCTACCAGGAGAAACTTTGAAACGGGAGACCAAGGTGATGAAAAAACTTAAGTAATCCCCAATTTCTATACACCCCCGCTCATAGGCTAACTGGAGAACGTCTATGATCCAAAATAAGACATAGGAGTCTAGACCATCACCTGCAATAGTACAAAAAAAAATTAATGTTAAAAAGCTTTAACCTAGAAAATTTAACAGCCTTTATATCATTAGTATATAAATCCTACTTCTACTTAAAAGACAATGGCTACAATCAACATTAAAAACGTTAGTACAGAAAGTGAGAGAAAAATGCTGTACAAAAAGTATACTTATTTCACAATAACATAGTTTTAGAATTATCACTTCAACGACTACTTTGTGGGGAAAAGTCCAAACTTTCAGATCAATCTTACATGATTGTATAACAAGATAAACCATATTTTGATCATAGGCAATAAAATAAATAGAAAAAGAAGGCAGTCAAGTCAGAAAAATAACTTATTTTTTAAGAAACAGTAATTACATGTTTATAGTTAATTTCACAAAAATAAATATTACTTGAATCTGAGGCATACATTCGAGATGTTTCCAAAAGAAATCCTACAAAAAAGCAGAGCTGTGGGACTTCTATGCTATTTCTATCACATTTATTAAAACAAAAGTTATTACAAAATGGAAGAAAAAGGTTGCAACCTTATTCTCCTCAAACAAATTTAAACGATGAACCTTTCAATACCTTAAATTAATCAAATTGCTCAACATTAGGTATGCAAATGATAGTAGGTAAAATGTTAAGTGGAGGTATGAAGAAAAAATTACTAAAAAAGCAAATCATGCAGTGAAATTTTAAATGAACCTGAAGCTTACTTAGGCAACAATAGACTAATGACTTTAAAATAGGCAGGTCCAAATGAGAGACATAGTAAATGGAACATAAAGCGAGAACTTGAGATTCTCTAGGAAGCTTGAGAAAAGGACCAAAACATATAGGTCCTGCAACGTGAAAAAAACAAAACAATTAGAAGCCAAAATATAACTCACAGGTGTTGTATTATTAATACGGATGTCAACATCATGTTCATGTTTACCTCCCTCTTGATATGTACAGTAAAAATCTTGCAATGACTGCTGCATGTTGTTATACATGCAAACAAGTGCTGGATTCCAAGCACGCTGTCCAATACGATGTAGAAGACGTATCAAAGCCTATGATGAACATAAAATGCTTTAGGTAAAAGGACAAATTAAATTGCAGACTTAAGATCAATGCAAAGGCTGATTAATCTCTCAAAATGCAGTCAACCATGAATTTCAAATAAAGTCCTTATCAAATCAAAATAATAACTACCTGGGAGCAGGCTAGGTGATTATCTCCAAGCTGGATAAGCAACCGAGGGATATCTCCAGTCCATGCACATAAAGCCTCTTGAAGAACTATATACTGTGGATTGCTTGTCCCTGTGGAATGCATGCCTTCCATCTATATTTGGACCAAAGACCAAAAAAAAAACATACATTAATCACGAAGGAAGGAAATAAATTGCTTTCATGTGTTAGATGTTAATTTGTGTGTTTATGTTAATTGCATTCTGTATTTAGGGTTTAACCCTTATCTTACATTATAAATAAACTACCCTATGTGTATGCTAAACACATAAGGGAGATTTCTCCTAATCTTCTCCACTATTTCATATCATGAGATTATCCAAGAATCAAGAATTTCATTTCAATAGTGTTCTTAGAAGGAGATGAATCCAAACTCACGTAAGTTAACACATCTTCAATGGCAGAAACACAGGCTTTCAGCAAAGAACCTGGCTTGCTTTCCCTAAATGTCAGGGTAAAAGCCTGCAAGTGTCACAAATCTAGCAACATCAAAACCTCTATAGGAAAGAAAAAACATCATAAACAAAACATGGCACAAGATGACAACCAGAAAATGAACTCTTTCAATTTCTATTCTAGTTTCAGTAGTTAGTATATTTTCCCTTACAATAACAAAAAATAAAGTCACATTAGTTTATAATTTTCAAGAATCAGCAAGGCAACTGATGATAAAATCTTGCTTTCACCATGTTTTTCACAATTATTGTGGGAAACCAAATGCCAGAAAATATTTCAAAGTCAATATCCAAAATTAATGGCATCCATGTTCTAACAAATGAACTAGAATTCATTCAACAAGTCAGACCTGAAGAAGGCGTGATGTCCAATCGCCTACCCCACGTGAAACAATTTTTGGAATAAATGGAAGGAGTAGAACTAAATGCTCTTCTTCCCAGACAGCCTTAGCAGACTGTGTAGTCCAGAAGAACTGTATAATAAAATTCCAACCCAATTCAGCAATAGAATGACCACAATTTTCAACTTAATGAAACTTCAAAAGGATAATGTTAGCAAATCTATCAAACCTTCCCAAGCAGAGCATTTTCAAAAAATTCAAGAAATCTCTCCAACAAATGTGGAGGAAGACACATCCATTCATTTAATTCAAAAAATATTTTGGCAATGACCATGTTCAAGTCAAGCAACCTACCACAGTCCTGCAATGAAAAAAAGAAAAAANGACACATCCATTCATTTAATTCAAAAAATATTTTGGCAATGACCATGTTCAAGTCAAGCAACCTACCACAGTCCTGCAATGAAAAAAAGAAAAAAAATTAGTTTTTATGAAATTAGAGGAATATCACAATCCTGCTGCTCCCTACTCCACCTCACAAATGGAACCAGATCACAATAACAGAACAGAAAAAGGGTAATCAATCACAGCACATTTACAAACAAACCAAATTTGAGGGCTGGTGACCAAAGCAAACACACAAATCAAGATCAACTCAAGAAAGGTTGAAACATTTAATACTTCAATTAATACTCAAAATATGTATACAAGCCTTTGGTTAATGTTAGAATAATTATTAAGTTTACCTATGATTAGTATAGTTAGTAGAGCCTAAAGTAGGGAGTTGTGTNTTGGTTTATCTATAATGATTGTTCCTAGCAGTCTAGGACAATCCCTTCACCTTCCATCTCTCTATTGTATCAAATCTTCATCTATATAAATAATAGAACATGAGAAGGGTTTTTTAAGCCCTTTAGAACTATATTTCTCTGTTTTATATCTCAAGTGTTAAGATATAAATGTATGTTCTTTAAAGTATACGAGTTGGAACACTGGAAAGCCTAGCCAAAAGTCACATTCGGTCAATCTAAAAGTTCAATGGATACATGATATGATTGCCTCGGCTCAGAGAGGAAACGAAAATATTTAAGAGAGAAAAGGGAACATAACAATGAGAACTATATATATCCTCCTTGGACCTAATTAGAAAAAGAACATGACTTTTGTCAGGGAAACCTCCTTGGCAGGTGGCAAAGAAGACTGAGAGCTATTCCTCCTCCTTCTGGGTACTTAATGTTATCTTATAAGATTCTTTTTTACAGACATCAACCAAACAGTAGCAAAATAATCAACTTAGCAAATCAAATTTATGTTGATCGGGTTATCAAAGAGGGTAATAGCTAATGCGAATAGTTCCATATGCTCTTTAGACGACAATTGTACAATTAGCTTCTGCTCACCAGTCCCCACTAAAGGGTTAAAAACAGACACATACCCTTGCTGAAAGATGATCAGTGGGATTGAGTGGAAAACGAGGAAATAATTTGTTCAACAGTGCAGAAGAGATGGTAACATCAGCCACATCAGGTCCACCTTGAGAACTTGTATATTCTGATTTCTTGTCACTCCCATGAGAAATAGACCTAACTATAAGATCTATGCTATGCAGAATGGATGCCATACAAGCAAAAGACTTCCCTTCAAGACTTTCCATCGAATAAATCAATGGAATAAATTCCAGAAAAATGTTCATCAATGGTGGAACTAGATCCTTCAAACTCTTTACGATATTAGAAAAACCTACACAAACAGATAAAGCATAAAATTGGACAGTCAAACAATCAGTGAGAAACATAAAAAGCTTGACAAAGCTTTTAGAATTATGCAATCTCAATCAACGACATTCACTTAGTTATGTGCTTTAAAGATTGCATTTTTAAGTTATCATACCATTTGAGTTCATAGACATTTCATCATCATAGGCAAATAATACCCTTCGGCCAGTATCATCCTATTAGAAATAGAACATATTAGAAAAAATTGGTGAGCAAAGATAAAATAAAATTAGCATTAATTGCAATGAAACCAGGACTGAAAAGCAAAAAGTTTAGATCATAAATTATAACTCATAGATATGTACTTATCCAGATAGTATCGTGTTAGAATCTGTGCAAATTATAAAATACAAAATGAATTCTGAGAAAAAGCTATGGGTTCCAGATGCACATAATTCGTCAAATTTAAGCACAACACTGAGTATAAATGGAATGAAAAAAAAAAAATTGCTAAAATAAAAATGTAGAGTGGTTTATACATAAAAATACCAAAGCTTAAATTAAAAAAAAAAAATGAACAGAGCATCTATACTTGTACTTTTTATACATATAATGAAGCCTTAACAGCTAAATGGAAATAAAATACCTTATTCGGCAAATCAATTTGTGCTTTATTCCATGGAAGGAGTGACAAGCAGTGAACCAACCCAGAAAGAGCATCCTTTAGTTTTCCCTTATCTTGTAAATAGTATTGGTTCCTCCTTAGAATATCCTCATAATTCAGAAAAATCTGTTGACCACACAACTAGCAAAGTGAATTTTAAGCATCAAATACAAAAATACAACAACTAAAATTACAGTGGATATAGAACTCAATTTCAGGAACAATTAAAGAATAGAAGAATACAGACAAAGAATAGAATAAAATGGTGGGCTGGGAAATATATGATACAATGATGGCACAGGAACCAATCATGAAAAAAATGGGAGATAGAAATGCCATAGATCAGTGTTTTGCCAATACAACTAAGAATAAATATTCCCACAGCAATTTGTGAACTACATTTCCTAAATTCCTTGGACAAGTGTTGAATCAATAATATTGTTTAAGAAGTGGACTTTAAACTTAACTGAGATCCATAAAATCGACTTAAATGAGATTTGTATCCACTTATATACTATGAATTGGTGACCTTAACTCTAATCTATGTGAGACTTCCAACAAGCATTATCTCATCATAAAATTTCAGAATAATAAAAATATTTAAAGTACAGAAATTTCCCCTCAATAAGTTTCAACCTATTGTCATATCTGGATCAAAGTTCTACAGCATCCAGATATATTGAAACATTCACTCATGTTTCTCTTACTATTGTCGGGCAACAATTTCAGACAGAAAATAGCATAAAATAAAAAAATCATTAGCATTAAAATGTATGACCAAAGTTTTGACATTCGGTAAAATATAAGCTGCATTATAGAGATGGATGTAAAATCCAATTACAAGAGCATTAGAAAGTTTAAGGAGTCAGAACTGCCCCTAATGCAAGAGAAAAATCCCTTTCAACCCCACTCCATTCCCCCACCCCTAAAATCACCATAGACCAAAGAGTTGAATTTTAAAAAGAAATCAATTTCAAGGAGCAATCCTAACATACAGATAAAGAAATTTAGAATATGGCAAATAATATCACCTTTTCTGCATACAAGGGTGAAAAGGAAGGAGGATGGAACTCGAGAATGAGATCAAGAAAATCAAATGCCATCATCCGAACATCAACCGAAAAATGAGTCATTGCATTAAAAATGTAAGGCATCAAAAAGGAAATGACCAGCTCTTGATTGTCCTACAAAATATAGGGAGAACCAATTAACAGAATAAACCAAATGAAGTCTCAAAAGAACCAACTTTAATGTAATGATGTAGTAATATAAAGATTACTGGATACAGGAAAAACAAAATATATCCTCATAATCAGAATTGAGGAACAGTAAGGATAAGAATCAGCTCCAAAGTATTACAGCCAGTCATCTTGATGCATGATAATATAGATTAATAGTCAGAGGCAACATAGCATAAATCATGAGAAAGAAGCAGCAACATTTACTTTTTCATAACTGAAAAAAATAAAAAATTCATCCAAGTGGTAATGGCATATGAGTCTATCATCTTAATGGGTTAGAAAAGTGATTCAAGCAAATAAAATGGAAATACCTCTTTACAGCAAGGTAAAATCACAACTTTGAAGAGATCATACAATGATTTCCGAACCACTTTATCATCATCACCAATGCGCTCACGAAGTTTTTCTACAGTGGCATACCTGTGCGACTTCTGTTCAGCTGGATGCCTGGTGAATAAATCCTTAATACCCATCAATGCATCTGTAGTTTAGAATTGAAAAAGAGAATATGAGGATGACCAAATTTAAATGAATATTCAAATGCTTAATTTTCATACAATCAAGATATGCCACTAGACTAACTTTCATAGATCCAAACAATATAATTAATGGCTGCTTAATTTTATTTTTGACAGGTTTGGAAAATAATTACAAATATTTGCAGTGTTCATTCATGATCTTCATTTAATGGCTTCAGCCTTAAATTCAAACCAAAATGAGCTATCATTTCTAAAACTTTTAAAACAAAAACAGAACCAAGGGTTTACTTTGGTGCTTCAGCTCCAAACCAAGGCTCTTGCTATTTCAATCCATAAGAATGTTCTGTGGGTTATATTTAAACAAAATATATTGAAATTGTAATAAATAACTAGAATTACCTAAACAGTTCATATATCAATCATATTCCCTCCACATGTTAGTAGCAAGCACAAGCACAAACAGACCTCTAACAAAGGTTAATAATATCTATTGCACTAAAATAAATTCCCTCGGGTAATCAAGATTAATCTTTTTGAAAAATTTATTGGTTTTAAGCATACAAAAATTTGTATGATAAAGAACTAATGATACTAATATACACATTGAAAAGCAATTACATAATGACAATATAATAAAATAAAAATATACCTCTACGAACTTTATGATTGTGATGAGATGTTTGCTGGAGAAGTTCTTTTAAAGTCAAACCTTTCTTGTTTACAGCCAAACCAGCCTTCTCTGCTGCCACACTCTGTTCCGGCAGAACAATTGCTGTTGGAGATATGTTGGTTAACTTATTTCATGACATTAAAGTCATTCATAAATAAAAATTATAAAACAATTAAAAAGAAATTTCAAACCATGCATCTAGTATTAATTTAGATTGGTTTTGGTTTTAAAACCAAACTATTGATAAATAAACAAGTCATGAACAGAACCTATTTTAATTTTGGAGGAGGGTACCTTTAGATTTAATCTCAGTATTTGTTGTATTCTTAGGTGGTGGCAGTTTTCTCCCAACCTTTCGCCTTATTTTCTGAAAAGTTTGAAATTGATATGTTAAAAATGCTTCAACAAGAGTCAGAGTTACAGAAAATAATAAAGTTGTGTCAGGGCCCTAGAGGAAACCTTAAAGTCAATGCCATGCTGTTTCTTCGAGTTGGCTTTAGAACGAGTCATCAGGGCCACCACGTGCTAGACCTCCTCAGCAGTGGGTTTGAGCTTCTCAAATTTCCAGTTGAAGATTCGTGTTTCACGCAGGAACTTGATTTCGAAGGACCGAATTTGATACCTATTAAGGCATTCACGGTGAATTGTACTAATTTTGAATTAAATTGTACTAATTTTAACCAGGAACTCGGCAATTCAGCAACAGTGACATTATAATCAGGGATAAAAACCTGATACTGGATCAACAAGAGATATGCCAACAAAAATACAGTATACTTAACAGGTCCGTCTTAAGTTATACAACAAAATTTTCAGATGCATGAAAACTATCTAAACATATTCAAAATGGTTCAAACAGTCTAAAACTGCTCAAATATCTATTTCTATCACAAACTAAAAATCTGTCTACCTAAAGCCTAACATACTACCTAAGCTAAAATGCAAGAATTGTACCTACCCTATAATAAAACCACAAGGTAAGTGCCTAAACAAGTTTTGAATGTTAAAAGGTTACAAAAGACTGAACTAGTTACTAAGAATCACTAGGAAATCAAGATATACCTATAGTACTAAAAATTACAGCACTAACTAGTAAAATTGGGCTAATAAAACTGCACTAGTTCTAAAATTTTATTTTAATACTATCTTATAACAAAATAACCATGCACATGACTTTAAAATCACTTAACTGAACTCCTTTGCGTCAAAAGGCTGAAAATATAAAATCTGACTGTATGAACCTAAGAAACTGGACGAAATCAACAGAAACAGGACATAACACTACGTACTCCTACAAACACCAATTAAAAACTAAATAACCTGATTCCTACAAGTTTCCAACAACTAATGAAAGCTAGAAACTAAGTTAACTACTAAAATTGATGACAGATTCGAAATTTGACCTATTCACTAAAATCTATCCCCTAAAACTACACCTATTTAAGCTATGCAGAATTATGACTTACTAAACTAAGGAAAATTGTTAGGTTTCTGAATAGGAAACCTACCTCAATTTCACTCAACACACACCAAACAGGAAGAAAAGACAGTAAAATGAGTAATTGTGTATTGAATTTGGTAAACTGTACAGCCAAAACCCCAAGAGAGCCAAGTTCTCCCTCCCACAGGATAAGGATGATCTTGTCTATACAATGTAAACAAATCAAAAACTAACTAATACAAAATACATCAGCTCTTTTATATGATCTCTGTTTCCCGCCACAAACTCTTATTACAGTTACAACTTCTTAACGCCTCTCCCCCTCTTTACACCCTTTTCTCTTCCTTTCATAAACTCTCCATATCCTATCAGAAATGTAACAGAAGCTATCTCAACAAGTTCTAATTGGTAAAAATTAATGTAGAAAGCTTAAAAAGAATACAAACAATTACTATACAAAAATTCACTATGCAAAGCTGAAATTTAAAAACTAATCTACTAACTATCAATTAGAATGAACATATAAAATCAGAACAAACCTAATATTGCTATAATCAACTAAACAACAACTAAGCAATTTCAAATTCATCTAAGTTATGACTACAGGTATTTACAAACTTGAAACTAAAAATACAAAAACTAGCTTATGCCTAGACTAATGCTACTGAACAGATCAAAGACAAAAAAAAATCAATTGACAGAAAACACAAAATTACAAGGAACAACAGAAAGGAGTTAGGGACAGGAAGGTGAAACCAGCATGGAGTATGCAGCTGTGATAAACTTTTGCTTTGAAAACCAAAACCTATGCAACAGGCCTGCACTATACAACCACTGTTGGATTTCTCAACAGGTCTAAGATACTGAAATTTATAATTGCTTCTATCTATGTTCAGGATAAATTCCACAATTGAAAGTTACTGAATCCTGAATTTCAATACATCTTATGCTTAGGTTTCAATGTAAGCAAAAGTCAAAATAATTCGCTTATACCAAACCCTCCAAGAAAGAAAATCTACTACAGCAACCAGCAATCTTTACACAACAACAGAAAGGGACTTCAAACAAATAATAGAACAATACAAACCTCCAAGGTACTTGCTCGTCTCAATAGATAACTAGTGCGCAACAGATGACCTACACAATACATAACATAATTACAAAGCAATCCCAAAAAACAAAAACAAGCAATGAAAAAGGGAATATAAGGAAGTTAGCACCCAATCAGCAACTTATAATGGCTCTAGAATAGATGACAAAAGCTGGATGAAGGCAACGTGATAATATAAAAGCTCATCAAGGGTTATAATAATATTTTGAATAATTCAAAAATGCGATAGTTATTAGCCACAAGACAAAAGAGGCACTGCTAAGACAGCAAGATCAAGAGACTTGTCTATTAGTTTATTGTCTTTCCATCGCTTAACTCTTTTCACCAATCTTCCCACTCTTGCACATCGCGGAACACAATGAAACCTAACTTTTTCAGTTTAATATTTCTCTAAAGTGAAAACTAGCTAGTGAAACATAATTAAATCAGACAAACAATTCTCGCAGTCCACGTCATTTGACTACCATACATCAGATCCATCACAAGGATTAAACTAAAGGAAATAATATAGGAAGGATAAGCATGAGTGAAAAGGCATAGTTTAAAAACAGTATAGATCCAAACAAGCAAAATTGTTTTTACAGTTTCTAATTTCAAAAGTATTTCTGGAGAAAGAAAAGGGGTCTCATTCGAACATATTATTGGTACAGGGAAGAAAACATACCATGTTTTTCTACGGTGGCAGGACACTCGACGGTAACAGAGCCTTCGACGGTGGCAGGGTCTTCGACGGCGGCGGCAGGGTCTTTGACGACGGCAGTAACTTCAACGACACGGAAAACTTTAACGGTGGTGATTGAGAAAGAAATGTGAAGAGTAGGGCGAGATTGAAAAGATAACACGGTTCATCGATTAACTGCACTGAAAATATATTTTGAAGTAAATTATAAAACAGTTTAGTTCAGTTTTTGACTTGGAAGTTTTCCTGAGGTTTGAGACAATAATCACAAATTCCACTCAGTTTACTTTAGAGAGCGAAGAGAAAGACGGAGAAGGAGGGAAACAAATATTAGGGCTTTCCTTTGTATGAAAGAGAGACAACTAATTTTAAGGAGAAAACTAGTTTTAGGGTTTAATATTGTACGAGAAACTAGTTTTAGGGTTTAGTTTTATGGAGATTTTTTAAGTAGACTTTCGTATCTTTATTACTATCATGTATTTATTTCTTCAATCTCACTTTTTTTTTTTCATGCGGTTTAATTAAAGTATTAAAATTTATTAAATATTTAAAAATATAGCAAAATATAGAATTTTTAATTTAAATTCAAAAAATTTTGAAAATAGAAAAACTATTGAAATTTATTTAATAAATATTATTTCGGAAAAAAATGTAAAAGTAAAAATTAAAAAATATAGAAATTTAATTTATTTGAAATAAATTTGATTATTTTTATTTTATTTAAATATTTAAATGTACAAAAATATTTTTAAGGATTTAGTGTTTTATATTTAAGTATTTAAATGTGAAGATGTTTTTACTTTTTTTTATTATTTTTTGAATTTTTTTCCATATAACAGTTGAAGTATTTTTTCCAACAAACAATAATAACATGAAATATGGAATGATAACATAGAATGATACAAAAATTAGGGATTTAGATGAAAGATGTTGAACTAATATGATAAATTTTTATTATATCTGAACTTAATTTCAATTTTGTAATCATATTTAACTTATTATAATTATTCACGCTAAGTGTCTTAGGTACATTTTTCTTTTATGTTTTGGAGTATTTTTTTTTTTTAGAATTTTCTTACCTTAATTTTATGTTTTTAAGTTCATTTTCATTTTTTTTCAAAAAAAAAAAGACACAAAATTAATATAAAACAATGTTTTTTAAGAGTGAAATTATGGTAGGTGTGTTTTAAGTTTTTAGTACTAATTTAGAATGGTGTTTCATATATTTTAATTTTGATTGAATCTTCTTAAATTTTTTGACTAACTTGATTACAATTGTGTCTTACAATAGGTATGAGGTTAAAAGTTGGAGCTAGGATGAAGTCTCCATTTCTCAAAACTTACCATCGCAGCTTCACAAGAACTTCTCTTTTCAGTTCAGTCTCCTCTGTTCTTTTGATTGATATTCTCTTTTGATTATCCAATGCTTTTGTAGGCGCGAGAAAGGGTGAATGAGAGGTTCACGAATGACAACCAAGGTGAAAGTCATCGGTTCTCTTTTGCTCTAGCGGTGAGGTCTCTTGCTCCCTCCTGGTGATGGTCGGTGTTAAGGTGAGTCCTGAACTGAATGCTCTCTGGCTGTGGTGGTGAGGTGAATAATCCTCAATATCCTCTCTAAGGCGTGGTAAAAATGAGATCTCCTCCAATGATCGTGATGAAGCAATTTTAAAAAAAACACTAAGCTCCTTCCTGCTGCACTATTTCCTGGGAGTTCTGGCATATCCCCTGACCTAAGATTTGCCTCTGCCTTTTTTCCTTATTCATGTTTCTACTTTGCAGTTGGCAGAAGCTCGTTCAAAACCCTTCCCCTTTGCTTGTAATCTTACGTGGGAAATTTTAGGGAGAGGAACCAAAGCCTTTTGTTACTACCATCGCCAATATACATTTTAAGCATTGTTGCTTTTGTCATTTTGTCATTTTTCCTTTTTTCGATTGCTTCATGTGAGCAATTCTTACTGCATTACGTTACAGGAGGGGTTGACTTTGGGGTTTTTTTGTTGTTTTCTTTTTATCATTTTTTTTCTTTTCCTTTTCTTTTTATCATTTTTTTTTCTTTTCCTTTTCTTTTTCTTCATTTTTTTTCTTTTTGTTTTCTCTTTTTTTTTAATCAAATAAAGTAAAATAACTAATATATAAAACAAATAAAATAACATAAAATAAGATAAGACAAAAATAAAAAGAGATCTATAATTTAGTGAATTCGGCCGAAATTGGATGTTGACAGTTGCTCCTCTTTACTTAGATATTATTGGATAATATGAAAATTTCATATTTCCGTATTATCTGAGTAAAAGCTAAGTAAAGANAGAAACATTAATTTCGTCTGGATTTCAAAAGAAAATAGAAACTAATTCAATTAGATATGACAACAAAATTCATGAAAAGGGTTACGATGCAGTAAAGAGAATTAGACCATTGCTTAGCATAGGACTGATGTAAAAAGAAAAACTGGATTCGACCATTGCCTAGCAAAGGGCCAATATCGTAAAATAACAACCTGGATTTGACCATTGCATAGCAGAGGGCCAATATCACAAAAGAAAAACAAATTCTACCATTGCCAATAAGAGGGCCGATAGCAAAACGAAAACTTGGATTTGACCATTGCCTTGCAGAGGGCCAATATCCCAGAAGAAAACTAAAATTTGACCATTCCCAAGCAGAGGGCCGATAGCAAAACTAAAACCTGGATTTGACCATTGCCTTGTAGAGGGCCAATATCGGAGAAGAAAACTAAAATTCGACCATTGTCAAGCAGAGGATCGATAGCAAAACTAAAACCTGGATTTGACCATTGCCTTGCAGAAGGCCAATATCGCAGAACAACAACTTGGATTTGGTCATTGCCTTGCAGAGGGCCAATATCGTAGAAGAAAACTAAAATTCGACCATTGCCAAGCAGAGGGCCGATAGCAAAACTAAAAGTTGGATTTGACCATTTCCTTGCTGAGGGCCAATATCACAGAAGAAAACTAAAATCCGACCATTGCCAAGCAAAAAGCCGATAGCAAAACTAAAACCTAGATTTGACCATTGCCTTGCAGAGGGCCAATATCGCAAAACAACAACTTGGATTTGACCATTGCCTTACACAGGGCCAAAATCGCAGAAAAACTAAAGGTGCCAGACAAAATCGGGCTTTAAAAAATGCTAGACTAAACTTGTGCTTGAGAGAAATGAGGTGTACAAACCTCGCGGAGTGTGTAATAACCCTATGGAGAATGCAATGCATACCCAAACTCTCACCAACAAAACAACCAGAAAAATTCCCAGGCAGATATAAACATGTTTTCTACCCTAGGGTTCAATATCCAACAAACACATATGAGAACAATACAAATATGAAAAAGAAAAGGGACAAAAAAATAAAGCAAAAACCACATCAAATTTGCGCACCTAATTAAATGGCCTAACTCTCTAAAGTCCCCAGTGGAGTTGCCATCTGTTGCAACCGGTGTCGCGACGGGACGACGATCCAAAAACAAAATCGTCGTCCCGTCACGACACCGGTTGCGACAGACAGTTTGTGTGAACAAAGATGAACTAATTTAAACATGAAATTTAACACAAATTTAAAAACGATTGATCACTAGCTCAATTGCGTTGTTTCAATCACAGATTAACAACAATTACCCACTCCTCCGACCTTTAATCCAACACAAGTTAAATAACTAAGTGAAGACTAACTACGTTTTCACAAAAGCAAATTAAGCAAACACAATGCACACATTCAACCAATTTTGCACCATACAGTTCAATTGACTAAGCGAATATTAAACACCAATTAGACAACTAAGTGTATACGCAATCACAAACACATGACCAATTCAATAATATGCAAAGTCAGAGGAGCAGAAACACACTTATGATTCAAAAATCTCATGAAACTATGTAATTTCACTAATGATCAACCAACCACACTTAAGCTACCATTAAAACGAAACTAAAAATGAAGAACAGTACTAGAAACAACATTAAACCTGGAACAAAATGCAGAATACGAAGATGCAATGCAAATAGATTCAGAAATTGGAAAACGGAACAACAAAGCAAAGTAAATTCAGAAATGTAGTGGCCAGTTAGAATGAAAATGAAAAATCGAAATTGGAACCAAGAAACGAAATTGAAAACGCAATTGGAAGCAAGAAATGAAACTAGAAACACAATTAAAAGCAATAAACTAAAATGAAATTGCAATTTAAGATGTAAATTATTCAATACATAGAGAGAATGAAAGAAAGAACCTAAAACCCCCAAAGGAGGGGGGGGCTGAAAAACGTCAAAATGGAGGAGAAGAAAGGTTCTAAAATCTGATTCAAGGGTTTTAAAAGCCCTTTTTACAATTTTGCCCTTCATATGGGCTTCTACAAAATATGTCCAAAAATGGGCCCAAAGCTAACTTAAAAACAAAATTAAAAAGAAATGTTGATGTGGAAAAACTATAGATGATGTGGCAGCCCTCTTGACGTCCCAACAATAATTCCAAAATTGACCTACAAATAATAATTGAAATAATTAGGCTCAAATAGTTAAATTAATTAAAATAAGAATTATTAGTCAAATTAAGCCCAAATAGTGAAAATGAAACAATGATTGAGAATTAAACACAATTCACTAATACAATTTGGTGCGAAATGATGGTATCGGAGGGGGTATGGTTCGAAGAGTATAACGCAGCGGAATTAAAACTTAGAAAGCGTATAAGCGTGTTCGGTCACTGTTAAAATGAAGTTGGTCCTTTTTCGCAAAAATAATTTTCTTTCAGAAAATTAATCAAACAGTTAATATGCGTAAACTAAAATGAGTGTATCACACGAGTATTTTTATACTGGTTCGATTCAATAGAATCTACGTTCAGTCGTTAATCACTGTAAAGAGCGATTAACAGTTCCACTAAAGACAATCTCACAAATTACAATTAAGTGAACAAAATATAAAAGAACCTTCCTTCGACGAGCGAACCGGAAGAAGACCACTCTACCAACTTGAAGAGAACCGCTCCAGCAATCGACCAACGATTCGCGAGCTTCTCCTTTCACAAGACCAGGCAGAGCACCTTGCTAACTCGAAGAGAGTCTGCTCCGGCTATCGACACACAATACGCGAGCCTCTCCTTTCACGAGACTAAGCAAGGGAACTATGAACAAAAGCTTTCTGAGAACTTTCCTCTGACACACAGTGTTCTATTTAGCTTTCTTAGTTCAAAACGTTGCTTCTGAAGATTTCAAAAACCAATTATATAGCCAAATACACTGAATGCCAAAGGTCAGCTCCCAACTGCCATGAATAATCGATTATTGTAAGTGATAATCGATTATTCAAGTCCGTTACAGAGTTTTCAAAAAGTGATAATCGATTATATGAAGTGATAATCGATTATTCAAGTATGACTTGTGATAATCGATTATTCAAGTATGACTTGTGATAATCGATTATTGCTTCATGATAATCGATTATTCTAGTACAAAATGCAAGTGATAATCGATTATACCTTGTCCATAATCCATTATTTCAGTAAAAATTACAAGGTTTAATATTTTCCTACTACATCCAAAATTTACAAGTTGCTTTTTAAATAAATCTAATGTTCTCTTCAAATAATACTTCTTGCAGCATCATCAAAACAACTCTTCAGGTTTTTACCAATACTCCTTATTGGTAACAATCTCCCCCTTTTTTATGATGATCAAAAATTCACTTTTAAAAGCAACTCTGGTTTACCTGCAACACATACAAGCTAATAGACAACCACAGAGTTAATAGTACCTGTACAATTGTAAAATATTTTTCCCTTTAATTTTCCCCTTATAATTTTTCTCCCCCTTTTTTGATCATAAGTAAAAAGAATATTGGAAAAGTCTCCCCCTTAATATGAGCTCCCCCTCAATTATATAATATATGCACAAAATTGACATAAAAGCTCATTATATTAAGAACATAAAGGAATTACACGAAATTCATAAAGATCAATACTAAATACCACAAAGAAAATAATACAACAAACAATCTTAGTGGCCTAAAACCTAGAATTCAGGACTAGGGGATCTTTCTGTGGGATATTGAGATGACTCTCAATGTTAGATAGGCGAACATCAAGCTCAAGGAATTGATCGACCATGTATTCATTAAGAGATTGCTGCCACTCATAAACTTCATCAAAATGTGTCTTCTGTGCTAGACTCATATCCTCCAATTGCTTAGATAACCTTGCAAAGTGTTCTTCCATAGAAGTTGAGGAAGAGGAGGGAATGTTGGATGGTCCAGCATCAGACGGAGCATTAACACTCACTGGGTCAGCCATATGGGTGTCCATGTCATCATCTTCATCTTCATTAGGATGGTCATCATCTTTGTGAATAAGAACTCTTCCTTTGGTAATGAATCCCATCTGACGAAAGGTAGTATCTCCAATTTCCGACCCACAGCTTCAATGGCTTGAACGAGTTCTCCTTCAACAGTCACACCTTTGTATTCTAAAATCCTAGAAATAAGAAGAACATAGGGAAATTGATATGAATGGGATTTCTTGGCTTTAACCATTGTGTCAGCAATGAGAGTAGGTCAGTCGATGTGTATGTGATTTAGAATCCCATACAAAAGAAGTAAATCCTGCTCAGAGCATTGAGCATGGTTGGTTGCTCTAGGACATAAAATCCAGACAATCAAGTAGTGAATCATCCTTTCTTCAACTTTGAAACCACCAACCAATAATTGCCTTCTATTTGTTTGTCGTTCAAGATGACGCAGGAAGGATTGGAAAGTCATCATCCTATTGAAATCTTCAAGTCCTAAATGAACTTTGATAGCATCCTCCCAGATGGGGAGTTGAGCAACATTGGTCCACACGTCATCATCTAAAATAATGCGCACGCCCTTTACCTTAGTGGAGATAATCCCATCTCGATAGAGCAAGTTGAAGTAGAAGACTCTTATAAGATCGGGATAAATGCATCCTTTTTGCTCTACCAGATGCGTTAGTCCCTACTCAGCAAAAATGTCTGGAAATTGAAAGCCATAGAAATGGAAAAAGTTAAGACGGATATACTTTACCGCCATGATTTTCCTTTCTTGCCAAGAGTTTACAAAGTCTGTATGTTTCCCTTGGTCTGAAATCCATCCATCTATGTTTGCAAGACGTGGTTGAGAGGAAGAGGAAGATCCAGTAGGTCTACGACGATGCCTTCTTGGATCAGCCATGGAGGAAGATTGAGAGAAATGAAACTTTAAGAGGGTGAAGAGAAATGGAGAGATTTTGAGCTCTAGATTTGATTTCAGCAGTATTTGGGTGTAAAAGAGTCTCTAATAATCGATTATGGAGGGTTAGTTATAAGAAAAATGGAAAAACTAGCCGTTTATGGTCGTTTATAGCCGTTATGGGACACTCCAATGGCTCTATTTTTGAAACTATCAGCGCGATAATCGATTATGGCTCGTGATAATCGATTATCTGCTCAATAATCGCTGCCCAGAAATTGCACGATAATCGATTATGCCTGATGATAATCGATTATCTGCTCAAAATTTTCCAGATCTGAGTTTTATGGTTGAATAATCGATTATAGCCTTGTGATAATCGATTATGAAGCGTTAAGTTTACGAAAATGCAAAAAGTTGCATAGACTTTGATCCTAAGACATGTCTAATACTCCTAACTCTCTTCTAAGCTCAAAAAATCTATCTTTAGGTAGTGCCTTGGTGAAAATATCAGCTAATTGATGCAAAGTATCAAGATATTCAATTTGACAATCCCCCTTTTGAATATGATCTCTTAAGAAATGGTGCCTAATTTCTATGTGCTTGGTTCTTGAATGCATTATGGGGTTCTTGGTCATATTTATAGCACTAGTATTATCACATTTTAAAGGAATATTGTCAAGGAAGATATCAAAGTCTTCCAGTTGCTGTTTCATCCACAAAATTTGGGCACAACAATTGCCAGCTGCAATATATTCAGCTTCAGTGGTAGACAAGGCTACACATGCTTGTTTCTTTGAGTGTCAGGACACTAAAGAATAGCCCAAAAAATGACAGGTTCCACTAGTACTTTTTCTATCAATTTTACAACCACCATAATCTGCATCAGAGTAACCTATTAAACTAGGTGAGGCATCAGAGGGGTACCAAAGTCCAAAGGAAGTGGTTCCCTTAAGATATTTTAGAATTCTCTTAACAACAGTCAAATGTGATTCTTTAGGATTAGCTTGGTA
>NC_028358.1:8765838-8776911 GCF_000741045.1 Vigna radiata var. radiata
ATCTGAATCATGTAACCAAACACACATCGATCCAAGCATACCATAAAACAAATAGGCACTGCATACTAATGAATNCAAACATGATATATAACAAATAGGCACTAAACTATAATTGTACAATTCAATAATTGTTAAACACTGTCAATTCAATAACAAATTGTGTGGAAAATGATTCAATACCACGTAACAGTCATTTAAGCAAGTCAACAATAGTGATACATCAATGTGGATGTTTCAGTATCGTTCTTCTTTGTAATTCTCATTTAGTTGGAACATTGTCATTTGATTTTTTTTTCTGTTTCTAAGAACCATTTTTAGTTCTCTATTAACATGTTGTGAATAATTCTCCCCCGCACATAAATGTAAATTCTAAGTTTGCGGGGAGCTTTGTCTGCTGTTTTAGTTTGCTTTTACTGGTATGTTGTTACTTTTGCATTTCTTCTCTGTTTTAGTTAGCTAGGATTAGATACTAGGTCTATTCTTAGTTTTGATTTCATATCTGGTTATCTTTTAGTTAGATTCACTGTTTAGTAATTGTTTTCTTATTTTCGTAGATGTTCAAGCTTATTTTTCTGTTTTTGTGTTTAGTTTTCTTTATANTTTAGATAGTCATAAGTAGTTTTAAATTTGTTTTCTGTCTTACCGAAGTAGTTTAAATAGTTTTTAAACTTTGTAATTGGTAGGTTTAGATTTTAGTAATTTCTATTAAATGGTTTTATTAACATATTTTTTGTAGTAGTTTTTGTTCTAGGTGATTACTTTTTGCTATAAGTAGGAGTTAGTTTAGTTTATTTTAGTTTTGAATTTTATTTTACAAATTAGTGTTACTAACCAAGCTTTTTCTCTGGCAATACTAACAGTTTCAGTTGTTCTAATTTTCTATGACTAACATTTTTTTTGCTTCCTTAGTCAGTTATTTAACTTTACTAACTCTGTTTTGCTGAGTTATTTCAGTTCACTAAACTTCGGATTGTTGCACACGAAAATCCTTCATTGCCACCATTTATCATAAATTCTCTAGAGGACCATCTTTTGTTATTAGTTTTTCAATCACTCACGTAATTTATTCAGGTGAAGCACTCGTGGTGCATGTCAACCAACAACAAATCAAGACTCATCACTCACTTTAATTTTTGAGTAAAAGGTTAAATCATTTCTATAGCTCGAAACAATTAAATAATTTGTATAGTGGACGCTTATATGTCACACACGCTTTCTTCTTCTTTTATATAACCCATCTTTATGGGCAATTAACAAATAAAGTTTTCTTAGGTACCCTAGCTTGATGACGATTGACACAAACTCCATGAAAAGCCATTCAAGTGCCTAAGATAAGACATCCAAATGCAGATTGAGACCTAGTATATATAAACAAACCTCTATAAGATAGCTCTGTCTTTTATCTCCCTCTCATCTCATCATACTTTTATTTTTCTTACAAATATCTTTACATTTAATCAACCTATGCTCCTTCCCGGAATAATTATTGTAAAATTTATATATCATCTACTAAGAAGAATAATTTCAGTATCATTGTGTCAAATAAGTAGAAACAAATATTGAAGATGCAATTGAAACAAGCATTTGCTTACTCAGAAGTATATATAACAACTTTTGCAAACTCATTCCAAAGCACATGCTCTCTTATTTGTAACATTTACACATTTTTCTATTCAAACATTTATACAAGGACAATAAAACAATCCATTAATATGAGGTGCATAATTCAGAGAATATTCGAAAAAATGTTTCCACCCTGTCACATATTCTTCTCTTTCGTGGCTATCAGTTACCTAACAATCATCCTTACTTCATATAAAATTAGTACACATTCTTGAAACACTTCTATTTTTAAGTATTTGTAACATCATGCTAGAACAATCAATCCAAAGATTTTTGTTTCAAAAAATACTTTAATGTTCTTATTCAATTATTAAATAGCGACATTATATATTGTGGCTACACTCTCTCCAAAAGTTCTCATTGTTGATTTTTCATTCATTGCAAATCACAATTATGCACACTTTGATGCGTCTGTGTTTATTTATAATTAAATTAATGATTAATATTTTATTTTCCTCACTCCCTCCTAAGAAAATGTTTTTTCACCTTATTAAAATGCTTAAATATCACAAAACATCCATGTAGGGGAACCATAAGATGAAATAATGTTCTTATTTCCCTCTTTTCCTATTGAATTAAGCCAACCACATACCAGTCCTTCATACCCTTCTAATCAACAGAAACATTTATAACGTAAATCATTTGTACTGCCCACAAACATCACATAAAATGAACAACCAAATAGGTATCTTCATGTATTACCTGAAGTTTGATATAATGATCCAACTCTTCTTAATACCTATCAAGCTCAGTTCTGATATTGTAATTTAAGGAAATCTGAAGTCTTTGTTTTGACATATCTTCCATTTCCTTGCTNCGTTTATTAGGCTGAATCATGGAGCTGACATGCTCATTTCCGAAATAATTAACTGGGTCAACACTACATGCAGCTTGTACTGCAAGAGATATTGCATGACTATCATTTAGTGACATGGTAAAAAAAAACTATAGACAAAATACTAAAGATATGAAAGGACATACAAATAATTTACATAGCAAAGTCACAATCTTCATTTCCAATGGCAACATATCTCAAATCAGATGGTTTAGGATGTCCTAATCCAGCTCTAACAGAACCCCACTTTGATTCAGGAGAGCCTCTTGCAAACTCGATGCCATCAAGGGCATCCTTTTAACACAGAGATTTCAAAACAAAAAGTAAATTGCATATGGGCAATGCACCAAGGTCCTTTGCTAGCTGCTCAAGAAATACTAAATCATTATATTTATTCAATTAAAGTAGTGCTAATTTAATCATAGTTGTAACAAAATAATATATACTCACTTGGAGATATTCAAAATAACCAATTCATCATCACTCCAATAGTTCCAGATATCATTGAAGTGACCATGTCTCTCTTCTCATGGTCCAATTGTATCTTTCCACTGATATTTGTTTTGCAGAAAATCACCTTCAACATAAGTGCCACCTAATTAATGCAATGGACAAGGATAAATAGAGTTAATTAGATTTCAGAATTTTGAAATCAATGTTATATATTGCTACCCCAATATATCTAATTACATAGAATTAGAACATATATACTAGGAAATCTCATAAACTTTGGTTTCAAATCTGCCACCATTTGAAAAAGATCCTTTCGAAAGCCATGACCCTGCTTAAAGAGAAGATAAGAACAAGAACAAAACAAAATAGATTAAATTATCAACAAAAGGTCATTAAGGGATGTGCTAAGTGTGATTACTCATTCTGATTTGTTATTTAGCATATTCTTATTCATTATTTAGATGATAACATAGAATTACTCTATCATTATTGATCCAAACATTCTCTTAAAATGCATCTGTTGATTTAAGGTGTGTTTGTTTTACTAACCATGTAAGTGTCCAGTGGCATGACTGAGACTTGGTCAAATAGGTAAGTCCCTTCCTTGGTTGTGGTTATTTGAAGACTTGAATAGTGATTGGTAGCGTTTGCTTCTACCAGTGTCTCCACCCTTCTCCATTTTCCATCTCCATTTACCAGACTGCTATCCATTTTATCATGTCAGGCACTAAACCAACCATATAAATACTCACATGGTTCAATATATAAGTTCATGCGTAACTTTTTTTTTTCAGAGATAAACTTCCATCAGGGCAATAGAGATAAACATAAAACGTTGCACCAAAGAGAAGCACGAAGGGTTGTAAAACGATGTACCTCAGGTCGACCGTGACGTTATAAGCTTCGCCGTCTGTCGGCCCGCAGAACCACCGCTGCAGCTCCGTCTGCCTGTGGTTTCGCGACTGCGAATCCGAAAGAAAAAGGAGACAAGGGCAATCTAAAGGAGAAATGAAAGAAATCAATAACAAAAGGAAGTAGAAGAAGGTAGAAAGGAAGATAGCATACCTCGGAGGGAGAAAGCGAGTGGAATAAAGGGAGAAACTGAGTTTAGGGTTCATAAAATTTTTAGAGGAAAAGAGATTTTTAGAAGAATGAAGGGTTTAGGCAGAGATGGGTTTTAAAACTGGAGGGAATAAAATTTTAGAATTGGTAAAAAGAAACTTAGTCTAAAATTTTTAGAGGGAAGAAATGTAAAAGAATTAGAAAATGAAGAAAGAAAATATATTATTATTTGAAGAGGTTATAAACCTCCCTTAAAAGACATTAAAACTCCCACAAATATTGTTAGTTAAATAATTTAAATTAAACATCTTAAATGATGTTAATTTGAGGGGGGTTTTTTATAACCTCCCCAAAATAACCCCCTCTAAATAATTTTTTTTTTTTGTAGTGTCAAGCTTGTTCCTGAATACCCATTTGGTTCCTATGACTTGGAATTCATCTTGTTTTGGAATAAGTTCCCAAACTTCATTCCTTTCAAATTGATTTAGCTCTTCTTGCATAGCAATGCACCACTTATCATCTTGAAGAGCTTCCTTTACATTTTTGGGTTCTATTTGAGATACAAAAGCAATCGTTAGACAAAAATTATTTAGATTGTGTCTAGTAGTTACCCTTTTTGATATATCTCCTATGATGTTGTCCAAAGATAGTCCTCTTAGTTGTTGATAGCTTTTAGAATCAACAACTTGGGGTGTTTCTTGAAGTTCCGGAGGATAATTCTCATTTAGATACATCTCTTCAAGAGCTTCTCTTAAGTAGTCCTCTTGTCTCTCTTTTTTTTTTCTAAAGAACATTATTGTAAGAGACAAGATACACAACATGTTTACACAACAAGTACTAATGAAGCCAAGAATATTGACTAGCCAATTCATAAGAATCCCAAGACCACACTTATTCCCAAGATAATTCCAATGCTCTAAAATTCCCTAAGGTTAAGGTAATCATGGTTTTTCACTTAAGGCCAATTGATGAGCTTCAAAAAAATAAAATAAAAAGGGAAAGCATAGCCTCAAAGGGGTTATCAAAGGATTAAAACAAGGTTGGCTTATTCGGCTAGAGAGGCTTAAGAACAAAATAGCCTTTATCACTTCCAAACATGCATATGAATAAAGAATCATCAAAAAGAGTCAAGCCAAGGCATATGTGCAAGCAATCAAGAGATATATCACACAAGAAAGAACATTAAGTGGCTCAAATTCTCACATAGGGTATTTTTGTCACAATCAATCAACCTTTCAAACATCATAATCATCTTTCCAAGCAGAGAAAAGTAAGGATTTCAAACCATAAGTATCAATCAAGTGCAGGACACACTACAAGAAAAAATTGAATTACATACAGCCAAAATCCATATATAAGGCCCAAAATTCGTACATAACACTTGGTTACATATGGCTTATATAGACAAAAATATGTATATAAAACTATCATAGATAAGTTATATACGGATATATCCATATATAACTTATATACAGATTTATCCATATATAATTACATACAAAAAAATTCGTATGTAAAATTCGTATGTAATTACATACGAAAAAATCCGTATGTAATTTATGGTTTTATAAAAAAAATTAGATGATCTTACATCTACACCCAATAACAAACAATTCCATATACTGATAAAAGTCAAATAAAACTACCAAATTTTAAAAAATAATACCAAATAAAACAGGTCTTTCACATTGAAAAGTCAAATATATTGTAATATTACAAAATCATAACTGTGAATTAAATTTATAAAATGTCTAGTAGTCATAATTAAATAGTACAATTCATAATATGGCAAACATGATAGTAAATTAAACTCCTTATACAATTAGTTATCTATGAAAAGCTATCTAAGAATTGTTCCACCAGTGTTTGAAGCACCACTAACTAGTCATTTATTATCAAGGCGAGGGCTCTAAACCCCAAATAGATAATCTTCAATTCTTGTATTGTTGACTAGAAGATTTACCAGGTGTATAGAAAAGTCTTGATGATGTTGATGATGATGCATTTGAATGCAAAGGCCTTATGGCAATGCCTACCATTGTTGCAAAAATGTGAAGCCAAGTTTGAAAACTTTTGTTGAGGAACACTTCTCATTCCCTCCACCATGCTCTTCTCCTGACAGTAACACATCATTTAACATTATTAGAAATGTCAATTGAAACGGTGAAAATATCAAATGATACTTTCCATATATCTAAAGCATAAAATCTATAGCAATATCTTATAAGATTCATTAAGCATGTATTTTGACCACAAAATTCTTCTCTTATTCCCATCCACTATATTTTTTTATATAAGCAAAAATTCCAAAGTCGATTTGTCACCTATGTTGAATACATATGACTATTCAGTTCGTTTCACATCTAGGTCATCAAGTCTATAGTATTCTCCATCTCTTCCAGTCTAATCTATTTAAAAGGCATAGGAAAGATGCAATTTCATTGGAGTATGATGCCATAAGAACTTCAGGTTTCATAATAATAAATAAACTTGATCAGTTGAATACAAGGAAGGCATCATAAGGATACAGTTTCCTCTTTTGTAAGAGTACCACCACCAAAAAAGTCATTCCCTGCAAGTACTTTCAAAGACTTATCTCTATCCTCCAGTGGAGGAAAAACACATGTTAAGACTTGCAGAGAAAAATATAAATGGCATCGACTGCTCTACACCGGAACTTCTCTTCAACATCATGTATTTGCTTTGTCATTTCCTCTCTTTCAGTTAAAATAGTAGCCACACTTGTTGGAATGAAGTCTTTCCCATAGTATATAACAATGAAATATTTATCTTTTAATACCAAGTTACCTCCTGTTATAACATCTGTAGCAAAACAAGAAAATGTCATTCTTTTCAAACTAAAATTGGGAGAGATAGTAGTGCATCATGTCTAAGCAATACATTCATAATACACTCTCAACCAAACTCTCCTAAACACCCTCCTAAAATCACTCTTAACTACCATAGAGGAACTAGAACTGATTCATACCAAAACCTACACAATTCTTTATTAATCAAACTCTAAGAAAACAAAAACACTGAAATATGACAAAACAAAAAACACAAAAGTCTGGTGAGAATACAAACGAGAAACCGAAACATACCTTAATACCAATTCCAATGTTCCCAAAATGCATCTCAATATATGCTAACAAACGAACAACATCTCCCAAACCTCACCATATTCCATTACATGCCAATGACAATAACAAATAAAGTAGATATATTAAATTAGGGTTTTCTGGATTTTCAATTTTAGGGTTTTCTGAATCAAGATGAGAGGGTATTACTTACCAGATGAAGAAACTCTGTGACTGTGACCGACAACGCCATGGCCAGAGGGGTGATGCCGAGATGGACTAACGGTGATGAGTGGTGACAAAGAGTGAAAGCCAGAGGGAGTGATAGGGAGAGAGATAGTCGTGGCGAGAAGACGACAACAACTCACGGTGGCACGGACTAACGACAACTATGCACTGACGACGATAAGGTAGGAGTGAGGGCAGAAGTGAGGGAAGTGAGCTTGTGAAAATGAGAGGGAAGAAGAACTGCGAGGCATAAAACGAAAACATATAGATTTGATTTTTTTTTATTTTTTAATAATTTATTTTAAAATTTGGTATGTAATATTAGTAGGCAATGCTTCTTTGGATTACATACGAATTTTCAATACATCCATAGGGATTATATTCTTAGGTAAAGCCCCAAATGCACCAACATTATATACAAATTTTACATACAGAAATATCAGTGGATAAATTTTGTATATAAAATCCGTATGTAACTCCCTTTTCAACATTCGTATGTAAAATCCGTCTATAATACTTGTGTTACTGATGAGTCGATATTTTCTTGACTGCATTTAGTTTATTGTGCTAGAATTAATCAGGGAATTGTGCTTAATTGTTTGGTATTTTCCCATTTCTACTAATTGTGCTTAATTTGACCGAAAATTCTAATTTTAATTAATTTGAATCTTCTGAGCTAATTATTTGCATTATTATTTTTAGGGAAACTTTGGAAATACAATTTGGGACATTTGGAGTGCTACCAAATAAATTAAAGACTCTCCACTTGGACATTTCAAATTTAATTATATTGTAACTTAGTAATATAAAATGTTTTTAATTAAACTTGTACACATTTGAGTTAATGTTGACAAAAATATGATAGGCCCAATTTTGTAAGACACTTAGCACTCCCCTAGGGTTTCTTTTAGGGTGGACCCCACCCATTTTTGAACATAATGACCCTAGGGATTGGGGGGAGCCGTCACTCACTTTCTTTAGACTTGGCTGGAATGGAGAGCATGGAAGTTTGGCAGCCGTCACACATTTGGTAAAAGCTTGTAAACGTTTCTCTGGAGGAGGAATGTGATTCACGTTGGTTTTCCATGGGTTGAATGAAAAGAGGTTTTCCATTTTAATTTTTTTTCAAAGTCTGGAACGTGTTTTTTTTCTCTTTCCTTTTGAGTTTATCCTTGAATGCTACAGTGCAACCCTATGCAATAGCATATGGTGATGTGTTTCATTCTTGAAAAACGCAGTTCATGGCCCTTTTCATAGCTTGGGAAGTTATTTCATAATTTTATTGGTTTCCTCATTTTGCTTTCTTTGGGAAGGGAGCTCTCACGCTTTGTGAATATGGGAGGAGAGAGTTTTATTGAATTGCTTTTTAGCTTTCAGAAGAAGGATGTACAAATTACATAGTAGAAGCAATTCCATTTTGAGTTTGTGCATTGGAAGCATCGCTTCCTTTTGGCTTTGGAGAAGAGAAGAAACCAACGGTGCTTTATTTTCATTTTATTATGTTGCTTTGCTTTAAAAATTTAGATGCTGACTTCATTTAGGATTTACTTAAGCAGTGATTTTGCTGGAAAGAAAGCGCGCACATGGTACACAGCCTGTGATTCAATTTCAATTTTAATTTTTAGAAGCTCACGGACATTTGATGCTTGGTGTACTCACAATGATTTCCATTTGGATGGAGCACAATAGTTTTATTTATTTAATTTTCAATTGAAGATTTAAGTGGTGCACACGTGATTTTTCATTTGGAGAAAGCTGCCTCTTACTTTTATTTAGCCTTCATGCTCGAACCGACACTTGTCTTGCAAATTGCCATCTTGAATTTACAATGTGTATTTCATATTTTTTTTTTTACTTTGCATTTTAATAGCTTTGTCTGTGTTTAGATATTTTTCTTTTGCATTGTTCAGTTTACCTTTTCAGTTCACCATGCTGTCTATTATGTTCAGTTTATTGTTTCCGATCATTATGCTATCTGTTTTGTTCGCTTGTATTACTTTAATTGTCATGTTAGCTTAGGTTAGTTGGTTGGTCATTAATAAAATTGCTTTGTTTCCTTGAGATTTCTTGGACTATTCTTGTGTTTATTCTGCTCTGCCTGACATTCTATGAAATCTGTCTGTGTTCTTGCAATGGGTATACGCTTAGTTGCCCAATTGGTGATTGTATCTTCGCTTAATTGATCAATCTGTATAGAACACATCTGATGGAATAAGTGTATTGCGTTCGCTTAGTACGCGATTATGATAGTATGATTAACCTTCGCTTAGTCGGTTAACTGTGCTGGATTAGAGGCTAGAGCAATTTATTCATGAGACTCTCGCACTTTAATTGCCATGCTGCTGCTCTGATTTCGCTCAATATTTAATCTGTTCTGTGCTTACGATTAGGTATACGCTTAGTTGCCTAACCGTTGTTTAGTCTTCGCTTAGTTGATTAGACTGCACGGTACATGACTGATTGGATTTGAGCATTACATTCGCTTAGTTTGAAATTCTGAAGACCGAATTAGCCTTCGCTTAGTCGGGTGATTCGTGTTGGATTTGGATTAGAGTAATGTGTACTTGTCGTTAATCTGTGATTGGAAGTATAGTGGTTGAGTTAATGACCAACCGTTTTCATTCTACATTTAATTCATTTTACATTTATGTTTGCAATTCTGTTTTTACATTTTTGTTGCATTCGTGTTTTAATTTAGTTTATCCGCATTCACAATCCTTTCACAACCCCCCCACTACGTGTTAGACCTAATTCCTGAACCACATTTAGTCCTTGAGAGATGACCTAGGAGTCACTTCCTAGTCTATACTGCATTCTTGTATGCATATTAAATTTGCATGGGGTACGACAACCATCAATTACATACGGATCAAAATCCGTATATAAAAATCCGTAGGTAATTCTTATTTTTCTTGCTGTGACAAACCTAAACAAAGTCCATAAATCAAGAGGAACATGGAAAACTATACAGAAGACTCAAGCTTAAAATAACAAAAACAACCTAGAATGAGAAAACCCTAAACAAAGAAAAGCCTAAACAAAGAAAAACCTAAACAAAGAAAGATCAAAAGATGGGGACAAAGTGCAATAAAAGTGAGAAATAAAGGAGAAAAGAAAACTCCCCTGAGTTAGGGTGGAAGATGCCAAATTTGATCTTGTAGAGAAATGTTTTCCACCATTGGATCTAGGAAGGAACTACTTCTTAGGAATTGCTTCTTCCACCAAATTTGATCGAGTAGGGAAATGTATTCCACAACTAGATCTAAGAAGGAAGGATTGTTGATGAGCGGTTTCAATTGGGGCCTATTGATCTCCAAGCCCTTGCATATGTATGCACCTTTGTTTTCAACTGTGGGTGTTTGTTTGTCAAATTCATGCGTACCTCTTGCAATATGGTTAGTACATTGTGGCTCCAAAGAATTTATATGTAGAGGACCTCATTTAAGCATGTTCTAAGAGTATTTGTAATGTTCAGCCTAATATGCTTAGTTACTGTTTTCTTTTTTACACTTAACTCAAGACAAAAATAAAAGTTTTTCTAAAGAATGATTTCTAGTTTTCATTAAGAAAATCAATCCAATTCCAAAGAAGCTTTCTTTTAATATTCCTTGTCTATATACATTGTTTGGTAAACATCAATTCATTCACAATATGTTTGATTTTTTTTGTAGGTTAACATTTGATCCAGGAGGAGTTTCTTTGGATTATAAAAGAAAGGTTTAATACCTATTTTGGTCCCTCCTTTGGGAGGGTTTGTTCAAAGTGGTCCCTCCTTTTTTCAAAAGTTCACTT
>NC_028358.1:8777381-8868951 GCF_000741045.1 Vigna radiata var. radiata
TGAACTTTTGAAAAAAGGAGGGACCACTTTGAACAAATCCTCCCAAAGGAGGGACCAAAATAGGTATTAAACCTAAAAGAAATAAGTCATTCATCTCTCTTTTATGCATGTTTTCCAAGATTCGAGGTCAAATGCTCTCCAACCTGAGGGGATGATATGATCATAGATGGGGCATCAATGAAGAGTATTTAGAGTGACAAAAAGCATAACAAGAAATTGCATAGGTTTTCTTAGGCTTGTATTTTGCCTATTCTAGTTTCTAGTTTCTTTCTCTTTGTTTGGTTGTAAAGAAGCTTATATATTTTTCTTTTCTTTAATGTGCAAGCAATGTGGGACTTCATATAGCTTGGATTTAAAAGAAAGAAGAATAAATAAGTTTTTTCTCCTTTTAGTTGCTTGTATTACAAGTTAAATCATGTATAATTGTAGTTTTGATTTCTAGACTAGTAAGGAAGCTTATAAACCCTTAAGGAATGGAAGAATTGATAAATGTGGGACTAAGAACACCCTTGGGGAACTACTGGTCAGACTTGAAGGCAGTTTAAGTCCCACATTTTTTATTTCTCTCATCCACTTCATCCCTTAAGGTTATATAGGCAACCTAATGGTCTCCTTTATCGAACACACCTTTGATTGAATGAACATAAGAGTGATTTGCATTAATTTGCTTATCTTCTTTGAGAGGGAATTTTGTCTCTTAGTCTTCTTTTGGGGTCTTATCTTGTGAAGAGCAAGTGACGATCCTCCTTGACACTTATCTTGGATCATTTCAAGTGGTGTGTCTTCAATTCCTAAGTTTTCCTATCTTTTCTCTCTTCCATTTTAATCTTTTTAATTCCATTGCTTAATTGTCTTGCTTAGTCTTAGGCTTATCTCTTTCTAAGCATGTTATTCCATATCATGTGGTATCTAGAGCCTTAGGTTTTATCAATTTAGGAATGCATGTTAGATGGAAAATGCTTTTGTTTTCTTTCCGTTGACGCTCAGTGTCACTGCCAGCGCCCAATGCACATTGATGGTAGGTCCAACTTTTTTGTGTAATAACTTGCACATTTCAAGTCCGATTTGAGTGATTTTTTTTTTCTATAGTTTCATTTACATATTAGGAACAATATTTAGTCCTTATTTCACTTTAGTTCCATCATTTACTATGTGCATTTGCTGTTAATTCATTCAATACACCTTCAAGTGCTTGCTGTTTGGCTTAATTCTAATATTGTTGCTATATGTGCTTGTTGTTTTGGTATTTTGGTGGCTAGATCTTCTCTCTTGCACGTTGTACACCAAGAAACTCTTAAGGATTATCAAAAGTGATGGCATACCCCTTGCCATGACCTAGCACATTCATGAAGAGTTGGAGGCATCTATGGAAGATGGGCTTAGACTCTTTCTCTTGGGTCACCCTAGGCTAGAACAACCCAAGTGGCCTCCTCTAGCCACCTTCCTCCAAGAGTTGGCCCAACCTCTCTTAGAGAACCACCAAACACACCTTCCATCACCATTCAAACACCCAAAGCCATGACAACCTCCACCTTATACCACCACAATTCTGCATTCCATCTAAAACCTTGAGCATCTTGTTTTAGTTGGCTTGGTTGCTTCTAGATTTGGCTTGTTCTAGCTAGAGCATTTTCCATAAAAAAATACTTCAATAAGTGCTTAGAGTGGTTCAAACGTTGTTGTCCAGAGGCTACAACCAACACCTTCTAACATAAGCAACAAGCATCTTTGGAGGTCTTCAACAAGCAGGCTTCTAATTCCTTTTTGTGTGCCTTTTCTAGCTATTACTTCTTGTCTTGACTGGTTTGTTTAGAGTCTTTATTGCTTGTTTTAGCCTTTGCTTTGAATCATATGTCCTTCCTCTTTAAGAGTTTTCCAGAATTTTTTTTCTTGAAATTGCACTTGCTTAGAGTCTTTTGCATCATTGCTTTTGTATGTTGAATTGAGATTAATCAACTTAGGATTTAAGTGTGTAGGCTTTGCTTGTATGTTCTGTAGTAGTAGAGGCAAATCATATTTCAGCTTTGATCAAACACACATAAGCACTTTTTCCTTGCTTGGCCGAGACTAACAACTGCATGCTCAAAATCAAATCAGTTTTGTTTGCATTGAATTTGCTGGTCTGGCCTAGACATTACTACAATGTTTTGTGTGTTTGATAGCTTGATTTTGAGCCTCTCTTATAACCAATTTACAAAACATATAGGTTTGAAGCATGCCAAATTATTTCCACTCATTTTTAGATCTTTCTCTTCATGTATGCATAGAGTTTTTGGTGTGAATTGCCTCTTGTTTGTGTAAATTTTTTTTGCTGCAGTATTTTTCAAATGTGCCTTTGTTTTGATTCCTTCAATTCCTTGTTGTTTTGTATCATTTAGTCATCTTGCTTGCTACCATTTTTTGTGTGCCAATTTTATTGCATTCATAGGTTCTTTTTCCATCACTTGTCTAGTAGTTTTCCCTTGAATTTTTGGCCTCTTGAAGGGCATGTATCTTGGCTTGTGTCCTTGTAATTGTTAAGGTTGATTGTACATACTTTCACTTGTTTTCTTCACTGCATAAGTGCTCTAAAACTGTGACTTTGGGACACCATTCTATCTTGAGGAAGAGTACACATGAGTGGAGTGTTCCTATCTTAAGACACTTAATGTCCACTCAATATCAAGTATTTGGACAATAATATTAACTATTAGAGGTATCTTGGTGTAATAATCAACATTGATAATAAAAACATGTGTAAAATAACAAACCTATCTTTGGATTGACATTAACATTAAAACCTTATAATTATCACATGCTACCATCACAGATACGTATACAATTTGGCCAAATATTAATCTTCCTTTGGGCTAACCAATACTCGCATAAATATGCATAAACACGAATACTCATAATTTCTCTACGAAATACCTGGATAAAAAATAACTCAATTTGGTGATTTCTTAATTATCAATAACTCATTCAAAATTATATACAAAACCAAAATTAATTTTTTATTTATTCCAAAACTCTAATTAATTATTAATTTTATTTTATTTTAAAATTTATAAAAAAAGAAAACCCAAAAACAAATCAGATCCAAAAACCAGATCCAAAGTTTCCAAAATAGGTATGCTCTAAAACAGATCTACTTAGATTAGACTTTACTTGAATTGAACCGTGACAACTTCGACCAACAGAATCAGTGGTAGAATCCACCATGTCATCGCATCGTAGCGATGCCACCAAATGCGCTACAGTATCACACAATCATAAGTATCTTTATAAGAGAGTCGCCTTCATTCTTCTCGTCGAAAACGAACTAGCGTGACTTGTAGAAACCATAAGTGGGGAAGAGGAAGACCGTCATGTTAAAGAACCAGAGTGTAGTGAACGAATTGTGAACTTTTGCAAAAGCTATAGCAAGCCTCGTCGTTGAGATGGTGGCCATCACGACTCCATCATAAACCACAAACAAGACAAAGATGCACCACCTAATGCAATCAAAGTCACCACCATCGCATAAATCCTCCTTTGCTAAGGCAACCAGATCGAGGGAAGAAGAAAGAATAATCGCTCCTCAGAACCTTCAAGAACCAGATAGGAATGATGTACACACTCAGAAATGGGGACCACGAGCCCTTTATATAACCTCTATTGGTTACTTTTCTTAAGTTTCAATATTTCAATTTGGCCCCTCAATAAATTAAAATATTGCTTATGGTCTCTACACAATAATCCTTTCATGAGATATATGCCCTTAAGTACATTTACTTAATTAGATAATTTTATAATTGGCTAATAAAATACATTGGCCTTAACACATGTAATATTTGTGTTATATATATATATATATATATATATATATATATATATATATATATATGAATCACCCAAAATTGCTAACAATTCCAAGTTGGTTCAGATGATCCACGTATGAAGAGACATATGCCTCCATCAACTATCCTGTGAATGATAACCTCCATCAATGTTAACTATAGAAAAATAAATTCAAACAAAATAACAAAAAATTGTTACTATTCATCAAACCTTGTAGTAACGACATCCCCAAAATTATCTGCTAACATTTTTTGAAGTTCTTGCCATTTTGTTTACTGCCATGTCACCACAATTACAAATGAAGATTATCCCAACTGACCTTGAACCACCCTCATGTGATGAAGAAGAATTTCGTTGGCTCCATGTATTCGAACAAGACAAATAACATTATGAAGAAGGCAAACCTCAAGAACCACCCACCATGACTTCTCTCAAAAGAACGACTTTTCTTAATTAGGGAACCAATTCCACCAACCACCTGAAAACCCAAGCCCTTTTCCCTCTTCCCTCTTCATATAGGAACCCTAATCCTTAACTCAAATTAATTTCATCTTTTGAAGAAATTGCTTTCAAATACCACCATTCCACCTCACATTCGTTCAAGTTGCCATGTACATCACAAACTTACACGTCATTAACTAATAGTTGACCTGGATACTAACCAATTAATGATTTAGACGTTGTCACTAAAAAAGAACAAATTGAACAAAATTTTGGACCGTTTTCAACACTGAAAAAAGTCGATGACCACTTTGACAAAACTTAAAAAAAAAAAGAACCAAAATAGGTATTAATCCTAAATTCTAATTAACTAGGTATCTTTGGGTGTTGCTCCCTCCACCTCTCCAAGTGAGACCTGCACCTCCCCACTAATTTAATTTATTTTAAAAATATTCTACACCTCCCCACTATTTTCTTTTATTCCAAAAATACCCTACACCTCCCCACTATCCTTAACAATCTTTCTCTTTCTCTCTCTACATTAATGGAGCATTTACATGGCTCATTAATGGACCACTTACATGATTCAAATTTGAACTTATAATCTTAAATAAGTTTGATTCAATCTTATTTTTGCTGTTGAATATATTTTTTTCTTTTCAAATTACTTAATAAATGGTAAAATTTTATTCTAAATTTCTAGAAAAATGTTTATATATATATGTGTTTTATTTTTACATATAATATATATACTTTTTAACATAAAATTCAAAGAAAACTTCAAAATTAGTACTTACATCATTTCCATTTTATAAAATTAAAAGTTAGATGCAAATACAAAATAATAAACATAATAATATTAATAGTAAATAATGATATATTATTATTATCATATACTAACTTTATAATGACAAAAGAACTAAATAAATTCTAAATCTTTAACAAATAACTTTATATCAGAAGTTCAAATTTGAGTCATGTAAATGCTCCATTAATGAGCCATGTAAATGCTCCATTAATGTAGGGAGGGAGAGAAAGAGAAAAATTGTTAAGGATAATGGGGAGGTGTAGGGTATTTTTGGAATAAAAGAAAATAGTGGGGAGGTATAGAATATTTTTGAAATAAATTAAAATAGTGGGGAGGTACAAGTCCCACTTAAGGAGGTGCAGGGAGCAACACCCGGTATCTTTATGTGTTAAGATATTTTTTAATTTTTTTACTGAGCCTGTATTTCAATTGCATCATGGAAAATACTATTTAAGTTTTAGAAGGTAATTTCTTCTTGTACCTCTCTTTTATTTTATTTTCATCTCCATTTAGAGGAAGGCAATTTCTTCTTTTGACCTCCCTTTAGAAGTACTAATAATTTAAATTGTAATATTTTTTGTATTTATTAATTAATTAAAAATGTATTTACATATTTTAGTATTTAAGTTAAATTTTTATTTTATTTTTGGTTAAAAAAAATATCTTTATCTTATTTGGTACTATTAATTATTTATTATATAATATAATATAAAATATATATTAGTTATAATATAAGAAAAATAATGTTAAAAAATTTATTTTATTATTCATTTACAATATAAGTGATCTTAACGAGATCTTAAATGTGATTATAGGGAGTTAAATCCTTGTTATTCAAATGGGAGAGATTCACTTACAAAAGATTATCCAATACTCAAGTCAAGTTTGGATATTTTTTAACATTGTAGTGAGTATGAGTGATTATTGGATAAGTATTCCTTGAGGAATACAAGTTGTGTTTATAAGATTAAAATGGGTCGTAGACGTATGTTATCATTGTAATAATATTTACCTCAAATATATAATAACAACATAGTTAATAATAACATAATCATACCTCATTATAAATAATAATCCTAATTCAAAACTGGAGAAATTAATTATGATACGTGGATATTGTCCTAATACACGTTGTTTAAGTTATTCTATGTTGATGTTTTGGTTTTGAAGATTTTGTACTTTTTTGGTATTTTAAAAATGGTGAGAAAAAGGAAAGAAATAACCACTAGACCGATGCACACGGTCACATGAGTACTTATACTTTTAAAGCAATATTTAATTATTTAGGAACATTGTTCTGATCAATCTGCACTGTTTGAGTGTAATTCTTCCAGGTTCTTATACATTGTGTTTGATTTGATACTTGTGTTGGGTATGCTAGGTTAGAAAAAGTGAGTGTAATCCTTTCTTGTATTGTTTGTATTGGATTTGAGTGTGGTGAGGATATCAATTGAGTATATCATTGTATTTTTGAACTGATTAGTGGATTATCCCCAACTAAGGTTGCTGAGGAAAGACTAAATGTAGGCTTTTTCTAAGAGCTGAACCAGTATAAATCTTTATGTGTTTTAGTGTTTCTTTTACATTTCTCTACTTGATTGATTCAAACACCTTTAATTAGTGATTTCAAGATTAAAGATTCTTTAAATATTTAAAAAGCTTTTGAAATCTAATTCACCTTTCTTTTGACTTGAGATATAGAAGCTATGTTTCTAACAATATTATTTAAATAAAAACTAACAAAAATATATAAAGTTTTAAATAACTATATTTAAATAGATTAAAGCATTATATTTCATTTTAAAGATTTAAATCAATATTCTTAATCTTAAATATATTTCATATTTTTAATATGTAAAAATTAAAAAATATTATTTAAATAAAAACTAGTAAATTGATATGTTTTAAATAACTATATTTAAATAAATTAAAACATTATATTTCATACTTCATTTTAAAGATTTAAATTATATACTTATAAAAAATCACATTTTATAATATTATAAATTTTGCTTTATATTTTTTATGTATAAAATAATAGAAATGAAACAAAAGAAGGGGATTTCAGCTTATGGGAAACAATCTTTTTCAGTTTTTATTACATACATGATGAGTCCGTGAAGCTGAAACCAATCTAAGGTTCCAAATAACAATTACAATATTCTTCAAATTTATCAGAGGCAAAAAGTGAACAGGGCTGGCTCCGTTCATCCATTTTATATCTTCTTCCATTTATCCTCCTCCATCTTCCAAAACAGGTGCTACGCCTCCATAACCATATCCAATTTATATGTTCAAACCCTTCATGTAAATCAACAAGGCCCCCAATTTCTCTATAACGTGTATCAAGTATTCACTTTATAAGGTGTTCTAGCTTATTTTTGCTGTGGAGGAGCTTTACACAATATTATCAATCCTTCTTATCCCGCCTTCATACACAACCATAATTCTAATTTCTTCTCCCATGTCCAATCCCACCATTCTTTTTTTTTTTTTTCAAAAATTCACCATAGAGTAATTGAGGTAGTAAGCAGCATAATAGACAATCAATTTTTCAAATAATTTACTGAAATACTATTGACAGCGAAAGTATAAAATATATAAATGATATTTAATTGTGCATTTACCATCGGTTTGAGTTATGATAAAAAATTCTATAAATATTTTTCATGACTTAATGATAATGATATGAAAATATAATAAAGTATATGTATGCTTGAATAAAATTTTGGCTTGAATGCCAAAAGGTTATTGAACCATGTAATAAAATATATATTATCATTGTGAGAATTGTATTAATATAGTTATTTCTAAGGAGAAATATCGTACCAAACAGTACATGTTGAATTAAGTAGGAATCTGGAGAGTGTTGTTATCTTGAATCTGTTAAACTCTGATATTCATATACAGAATGAAGTTTGGGTGGTAGAAGTTAAAAGATTTTCTCAGTCTGCAAAATGAGTATGAAATAATACTATGACTTAAAGGATGGAAAATAATTAACCCTATCATGATGGTTTTGAGATATAGATGGATATTTTGTGATAAGGGAAATGTTTTGGTTGAATTTAATATGGAGTAAACTTATGATAGGTGCATGACTTGCACGAATATTCAACTCAACGCATGAGTATTCTGAAAATTGAGGCTAGATCATGTTAAAGTTTTAAGAGATGATTTGGTCTATATGAATGACATGATGTGATGTATTGACTATTGGAATTTAATTATTCTAAATAGATACTACAAAATTTATTTAAATCTTTATAAAATTGTGATAGAACTTCTAAAAATAAATAAGTTTACTCCTTTGTGATGTTTTAGTGTCCACCTGCAATGATTATATATACATATTTGTCTGTGTGTGTTTGTGTGTGTGTGTGTTTGTGCGTGCATATGCATCTATCTGTGTCATGTGCGTGTGGTGTGTGTGTGCGTGTGTGTGTGCGTGTTCGTATGTGTGTGTGTGTGTGCAAATGTGTGTTCATGTGTGTGTGTGCGCAAATGTGTGTGTGTGTGAGAGAGAGAGAGAAAATGACTAGGTAGATGTTCCTACAAAGGTTCTTACAGAAGATAGCGAGGAACAATATTGAGAAAACCAAGACNTTGAATGGTATATTAGGATTCTATATGTGTGTTTTTTTAGAAATCATCCTAGTAATGAGGAGCAATATTGAGAAAACCAAGANNTTGAATGGTATATTAGGATTCTATATGTGTGTGTTTTTAGAAATCATCCTAGTAATGAAACAATTATATTTCCTTAGAAAATAATCATAGAAGAAAGACTAGTATATTTGGGATGATACACAAAATGTAGAGCTTAAAACTTTAGTAAGACCAAAATGAAAGGTAAAAATTAACAAATTAATTGTTTTAAAATATACTAATAATGTATTTATATATCACTAGATAAGTCTATATATATATATATATATATATCACACCTGCATTGATTAGAAAAAAATTAACATACACTAGACAAATATACCAAAACAATAGATGGGTATAACAATATACACATTAGAAGAGTTTATTCACACATTAATTAGATGAGTATAACATAAACTATTAGAAATGTCTAGAAATACACAATAAATGAGTATGTCCATACATTAATTAATAACGAGTATAACAAAAAAATCAGACGAGTCATTTCATACATTGATTAGATAAGTCTAAAAGTACATTGATTAAAGAAGTATAATGAAAAGTATTAGGTTTAATAATTTTCGAGGTCCCTATTTATGTAGAATAATCTCAAATAAGTCTTTGTATTATTTTTTATTTCAATTAGGTCCATATTCTTGTAAAATTGAATCAATTGGAACCTTGCCGTTAATTGGACTGTACGACGTTAAAATTTCTTTCTCATGGCATTGTGACTACGCAAATGTTAATCACGTGGCAGAGAAAGCTCGCATTACATGTAATTTACAAATGAAAAAGAATTGGGATTTCATTAAATCCCTAAATTTGAACAAGATGTCTTCTTCGAACAGGATGTCGAAGGACCATTCTTACCGGACTTCTCCACCTTCAATCACTACCTCACCCTCACCCACCTCGTCGATGAGATAAACTGTTGCCAGAGACCATCATCGTGCTCACCATCAACAATGGCGCCATGAACGCCCTCCTCAACAAACACCTCACCCTCCCCACCCTAAAAAACGTTTGCTCCCTCCACGTCCTCATCGACTACTTTTCACCCAATAATTATGGTTTTCTTCATCATTCATATAACTATTCATCATTACTTTTAATCCTCCAATTAGGCATGCCGACACCATTTTCAGTGATTATTTTATTCCTTTTAAGAAGGGCACGAGATATTTGAGGGAAGGGGAAGCAAATTCCGATTCTAATCAAACTACTCCCTCAATCTTTCATCTGCAGTCTATCAACACCCAATCTTGCAGAGGAAAAGCTTGGGAAATGTGGGGCAAAGGATTCTCATATTTATTATCCACAATTTTTTCCTTGAACCCAACATCATTCACTTCATTTCCTTCCACCCCCATCACAAGGAAAAAAATAGAATCCATTTTCCATGACTATTAGACAAACCTATCCCAGACCAATACTCAAACAAATTCACCATTATCCATTTTCTGAAAGTCATTATTGTCTGCACTCAACTCATTGACTAAAAAAATTTAATTCATAATTCATCATCTTTCACCTGCAAGCTTAATTAAATAAAAAAAGAAGAAAGAAGATCTCTAACACCCATGAAATTTACCATTACCAAGGTTTGCACACGAAGAACTTTTCTATTATAACAGGTAATCAGGTATACATAGAAGAAGTTGAAAAAGAATCAAGAGCATAGGAAAGTGGCGTCAACGACACAATTGTGAGATCCATGGTGTCACAGTGACTCTCCATGTGTGTAGCGGATGATGGAGAAATTGAGTTACCACGAAGAATGACGGTGCTTTCGACATGGGTAAGGTCGTCGATAGTCTTCATGGCTCTAATTGGTGGCAAGGGTGGCGACTAAAGGGAAACTTGCTCGCCCTAGCGATGGCCATGGAGGATCTATCGAGGAAGGGGATGAAAATTTTCCTTTCTCTTTTGATTGAGTAACAGGAAACCTAAAAGATTTGGGCATATCTTTTTGCTTGTTCTGTTTCTATTTTCTTTTGTTTTATTTAGGTTTAATCTTTTGCTTTTTCATTTGTAAATTACACGTAATGCGAGCTTTCTCTGCCACGTGGTTAACATTTGCGCAGTCACCATGCCACGAGACAAAAATTTTAACGTCGTCCAGTTCAATTAACGACAAGGTTTCAATTGATTCAATTTTACAGGAACAAGGACCTTTTGGGAAGTTTCCCTAGAAAGTGTGCGAGTGAGGAGGCAGCCAACAGTCCCTATAAGTTATGAGAGGGATCTAGAGACTGTATAGGTATGGGACTATATAGTTGAATGATAGGTTAAAGGAATTGATTTGGCTACTCATATCACCAAAATGCATTTTTTTTTCGGTAGTCTAACCCATAAGAACTTCATGGTTAAGCGTGCTTAGCTTGGAGTAATTCTGGGATGGGTGACCTTCCGGGAAGTTTCCCCGGAAAGTGTGCGAGTGAGGACAAAGCACACTGGAAAGCCTCGTGGTGATGTGTGGGGGCAGTCAACAGTCCTTGTAAGTTGTCGGGGCATTACAGTTTTTCTCTGATTCATGTAATGTTGAAGTTCTATTGGCTTGTGTTGACAATGTTTGGTGTCTCTGTTTTGTTGGACTTGTATTTATGCATTTCCATTCAAATGTAAACTATTATGTATGATGATTTCTTGACTCTAATAATATTGTTTAAAATTCATTTGAAAGATGAGTTCTATTCCCAATATCAAGCACATAATGCACAATAAACTGTTATTGTTCATGCGAAACACGCAATGAGGATTTCAACAGGTTTTTGCATTACAGGATGGTTAGCTGTCTTTTCTCAATGGTATTCATTTTCTGCATATGTGTTCTTATGAAGAAAAGTTGTGGCAAAATACTAGATAGGTTTTAATTATTTTCTATCTATTGCAGAGTTCTTACTCCCTTGACTTGGGAAGATTTTCCACAGGGTACGACATTGGAATTATCCATGGTAACTAATTTTGATAACCATGAAACTTTCACTTATTCAATTCGTAAAGTTTAGGCTAACTTAAATATGTTTGTTTATTCATATGATTCCTCTTCACTGTAATATACATAATAAAAGTATGTAAAATGGACAGGTTCATGTATACTTGCAAAAATAGCACCCAAACATCTTCGAGGAGGACTTGCAACAACAAATCAGGTGATGAAATGTTTAGAACTTTCCTATTGTTCTTTATGTAAAATTTAAGACTTAATTGCATGTGAGTTTAATTTTGACTCTAACTGTAATTGTTTTGTAGCTTTTGATTGCTATTGGAATGTCTGTTTCATTCTTAATATTAAGTGTTATAAACTGGAGGCAACTCAACATTAGTTTTGAATTGTAGGCTAAGGTGTAACAAATTATGGATACAAAGGTGTAACTATTATTTCTTTGGTTTGAACTATGCAGGGATCATACCTTGCATTTGCTTAGTGATTGGTTTGTGCTTTATGCCTGAGTCCCCAAGCCGGTTGAGTACCAACAGAGCAGACAGTTGGAAGAGCTCACGGAGAAAATGCGAGAATGTAAACAGTATTTTTCACATTCCACATATGAATAAGTTCGATTATGTCGTTTGCACTTCGTGTATTCGAATTGCATTTGTCTCACATTGATGAGAGCTTTGTGGAAGAGAGCCTGTATAATCTGTCATAACTTTCAGATCTGTAATATTGAAAATTCATGACCAGAAACCTATATATATATTGAGGCTTTAATTTGTGTTCCAAATTTTGATTGTGTGATTTTCCTTATAATCGTTTGGCATTGAAGCACATGTTGGATTTGAGCAATTTCCTATGGATACGTGTAATCTAGAAATTCTATCAAACCAAAAGGTTCATTGTACTAACCATTATACTTCCCTATCATTTTTCTTTATTTTTCTTTGGCTCTTTGTTTCCATGTTAAGCCTTTTTGCTATTCAACACCCACTATACCCTTTGAGCAATTTTGCATGATTCCAATAGCTAAAATCTTTAAACCATCCATGTACACGTCTCTGCCCACTTTTTCTTTCTTTTTTTCCTATAGTTCCTTATTCTATAATTTGTACTTAAATCTATCTATATCACATTGATGAGTCAATATTTTATTGATTTCACTTAGCTTATTGTACTGAATTTAATCAGGGAATTGTGCTTGAATGTGCTGTATTTTCCCATTTTTGCTAATTGTGCTTAAATTGATCAGAAATTCTTATTTTAATTAATTTGAATTATTTGAGCTAATTATTTGCATTGTTAATTGCAGGGAAAATTTTGAAAATACAATTTGGGACATTTAGAGGTTAAATAAACTTAAATGAGAGAGGAGGTGTGGATTTAATAATTGGGGGTGCCCATGAAGAGCATTGTTCCATCACGACCCACAATGTAGAAGAAGCACATGCATGTGAAGAGGCTTGAAGAGGGGTGCGGATGGCAAGTTAAATTTCGAGAATTTGGCACACGGTCAGCTGAAATGCACACATGCTCGCGGGCTGAAGCAACACGCATTTGGTTCATTGCTTGGTCTGGAAGCACACAGCTGCAAGCTTCACACATTAAATCACGGTCCAACAATCAACACGCTGCAACAACAATTTTAGAAGCTGCAACAACAATTTTAGAAGGTGCAACACGTTCGTGGCCCAACAATAGGAGCATCCAGCACGCTATCCAGCTTTCAAGAGGGCAGCAGCCTACAAGAGAAAAATTGGGCAACTCACGCTTTGGACAATTAAATACAACGGTGCAACAACTCTTCATGGTCCAGCTTTATTCCACAAAATTCCACTAGCTTCAAATCTTCACGCTTCAGCAAGGCAATTAGCATCACACACCCAGCAGCTACATCAATTATCCAGCAACTCACACCAACTTGGAGTCCAGCAGCATTTGCATGTGCATCATGGATTAAGTACCAGCTGCCATCCAAAGGGTGTGAATAGAAAAGAAGCATCCAGCAGCCTTCAATGCATCCAACATGTCTACAGCCTAGCAGCAAGGAAGCAATTGCTGCCACGTCCACAGGAGGGCTAAAAAGGCATTCGGCCAGCTATCACCCTAGAGAAGACACACACACACACACATATATATATAGCTTCAAATTAGAAAGGAAAAAGGGGCTGGACGGTGCAACCAGCCGCCACACTCATGTTGGTTTTGATTTGGCACGTTGTTTTCAAGGAATGAAAAGAAACACATTTTGTTTTCCATTTGATGAATGAATGTTGCCTTTCTTTTAGCATCTATTATCATTCACTTTATTTTTCTTGCATTTACTTTCTTTGCTTGAAGGCGGTGGTGTCACGGCCAAGAGGCAGCGGCCGCCACAACCATCTTATATTTTTTTAGCTTTTCATTTAAACGTTGCTTTGTAGGAATGCTCACGGTCCAGCAGCTTTCTTTTAACACATTTGATGGCTTTTAGAAATGAGAAACGGTGATTTATTTATTGCTTTGCTGGAGCGGTGCCTTTCATTAGAGAGGAAAATGTTTATTTGATTTGGGACGGTGCATTTACATTTTTTTTGGAGATTTAGTTTCTTGGTCAAGGCGCTGATTTTTATTTAGCTTTGTTTCCTTAGTTTTAGCTTTACTCATTTTATTGAAGCATTTATTTTCTTTCTAAGTGTTGTTTGATGATGGATTTTTATATCAACTTTTCATTTCTTAGCTTAACATTGAAATTTAAGAAAGTTAATTGTTTTTCATTTACGCATTTTAATTTCTCACGCATCTCAAACATTTACTTTTACTTCCAAGCTGCGTTGTGTATTTAATGTTATAGCTTAAGTATTGCAATTGAGTACTACACCATGTGTTTCTTTATTATCTGTTGCATTTTAATTAGTTCACACACATTGTTCAGTTTACTATTTTCGTTTACTTTAATGATTTTAATTATGTTCGGTTTAATTTCCATTTTTAATTTAGTTTAATTTTCCTTGCAAAACACTTTCAGACCCCCCCTCCCCCACTACATGTTAGACCTAAGACTCGAACCTCAGTTGGACCTTGAGAGACGATCTAGGAGTTACTTCCTAGTCTATTCTGCATTCTTTATGCTCATTAAATTTGCATGGAGTGCAACACCCATCACACATAAAATATATTATCTTAGTTTGTATTCACTAAACCTTATTATACTTCAGAAATAATAGTTTAATATATATATATATATATATATATATATATATATATATATATGTTAAACTATGTCATCATGTATCAAACATTGACCGTATAATAGTTTATTATGTTATTGTTTCATCTTATTTTATTTAACTTTTATATCCTATTTTATTTGTTAAATATGCTTATCTTTAGAAGATCAAATTATGCAGGATGATAATAATGCAATTGTTTGATCCAAATGAGGACTGGTAATAAAAAGTTCTTAGTTTATGTTGTTCGTTTTAGCATTTAGCCACATCTAAATATGACAATGTTTAGGCGTGGAGCTGGGTAAAAAGGCAGATGGTAATATATAACTGAAGAATAAATATCTTTTTACGAGCTTCTATGTGTAAGTTAAGTTTTATATTAAGTAAAATTTGGAAGAATGAAGGACTGATAAACATTATTTTTTTAAAAGTTCATCTTTTTTGTTGATTAGATTTATATCATTTATATATTTTTTTGAACCATTGAAGTTGGTTTTGATATTTGAATTTGTGGTGCAGCTGTTAGCTTGAAAGGAGTCAATTCTAAGGTAGCCTTAAATGGTGGAAATCATTTTTCTCTCAAGAACCGTAACAGCAGAGTGCTTCTAATATGCACTACAACCAATCTGATTTAGTGAATTTGATTTAGTATATGGGTTGATGTATGTAATAAACATTATTAGATAATTTAATGATTGAAGTGAATATGTTCATCTTATGCTATATTGATTATAAATGCTATATTGATTATAAATTGATTGATGAAATGATAATGCATAAAATTAATTGTAAATTGAATGGATATGTCAAATTTAATAATGATATTTTTTTTACAAAACATTGGACCTATTATGATGGACTTTTCTGTTTGTCATAATACACTAGACTTATTATGATGGACTTTTCTGTCTGTCATAAAATGCGCAGACCTATTATGACGCCCAGAACTATGATGTCAGGTTACCTGTCATAATAGGTCATTTTTACCCGTCATAAAAAGCAATTTTTCCACTAGTGCAAACTTTTCTCAAACGAAGTTTGTAGATCATCACATGTAATCTTTCTTTCATTTGATACAAATGCATGTTAATTAACTACTTTAGGTATGATTTTCGTTTGTTTCACCGATTATTTTCGTGTTCTTGTCTTTCATAGGCACATTTTGCTTTCTTTCTCACTGGTGGCAACACTTTATTCCAATGAACCCATCTTTTTGAAAGTTAGTTTTCATTTTCGTTTTCGTTTTCGTTTTGAGAACTTATTTGTTTAACTTGTTTGTTGTTTTTTTTTGAACTTGTTTGTTTTTGTTGTTCGATTAAACTTTTTTGTTTTTTGTTATTGTTCTTTGTTGTTGATCCTATATTACCGTTCATAGTTCATGCTTTATAAAATACCAGAAATTAAAATTTGTTGTTTTTTTGTTTTGAGGTGTAGTAGAGTTGTAAAAAAGGATCACAATTGATTAAAAAAAAATTTGATGTTAAAGTAACATCATCTATTAACAAAATTCGACGTTAAATTAACGTTGAATTTTTTAAATTCGACGTCAATTTAACGTCTCTCGATATGATGTCGTTCTCGAATTCGACTTGAAAGGTAAAAAATATGAGATGAATCATTTTATGCATTGATATGAACTAAAAGTGCACCTTATACGTATGTCCACACACTGATTAGACGAGTCTTAGTACACACATTAGACAAATTTAGATTAGTCAATTCATACACATGCTAAATGAGTCTATTCATACAGATATTAGATGACTTTATTAATACACATTAGGTGACTTTATCCCTTATTTAATGAAATGAATCTTACAATATACATTAGACAAATTTTTTCATGTACTGATTAAACAAGTATAATAATACACATTAGTTGAGTGTGTTATCAATGCACAAATTAGACAATCTAGCAATACACATTATACACTGATTTGTTTCTAAGTTTTCCTCTCTTCAAAAATAAGGTATGATCAGAGTTACTTCTCTATAGCCAAAAGTCTTCTTAGACTTGGTAAACCTTCCAAACCATGCTCTTGGGTATTGTTTTAATCCATATAGAGCCTTCTTTAATTTGAAAACCTTCATGCCAATTGAATCTGTCATGCTTGGTGGAGAATCCATATAAATTTCTTCTGAAATTTCTCCATGCAGGAAATCATTTTTCACATCAAATTGTAGAAAAGGCCAATCTTAGTTTGCTGATAGCGACATAAGTATTCTCACAGTGTTGAGCTTGACTACTGGTGCGAACGTCTCTTGGTAATCTACACCATAAGATTGAGTGTAACCTTTAGCTATAAGTCATGCTTTATACCTCTCAGTAGTTCCATAAGCTTTATGCTTAATTGTAAATACTCATTTGTAGTCCACAATTTTCTTCCGTCTTGGTAAGGACACAAGATCCCAAGTGTTTTTTTTTCTAAAGTTGTCATCTCATCAACCATTGCTTTGGTCCATCTAGGATCTGCCAAAGCTTCTTGTATATTACTAGGAATAAAAATTGAATATAATTGAGATACAAATGATGCATATGATTGAGATAACTTGTTAGATGACACATATTTACTAATGNGATATTTAACTTTGGCTTGGAGGTCCGATTCATATTTAGTTGAAGGTTGACTACGGTTAGAACGAGGTGGAAGATTATATTGGACAGTAATAAACTCTGTGTTTGATGTGTTGGTGGTCTCATGTGGATAAGAATCGATTTCATGATCAATTTCATCTAAATTAGAATTATCAAGGGTAGGATCAAGAGAAAAAAATTTCATGATTAGTTTCATCTACATTAGTATTATAAGAGATAGGATCAGAAGACGCCTCTGAAGAGTCAAGTCGAACCTGTGGAAAAGATTGAGCCAATTTGTTATGATCAGAAGACATTATATTATCTTGAAAAAAAGTGTCCATATCTAGGATTGACTCACTTCCTACAGAATGATTCTCACATGATAATTTATCTTCACAATATAATTTTATATCTGAGATATCAATCATACTAACATCATGATTATGCATTACATTTTCATTCCCCCTTGAAGTGTAGAGTCTAACATAAAAAATTCATTCTCATTAAATGTCACATTCATAGAGATATAAAATTTCTTTGATGGTGGATGGTAAGCACGATAAACTTTTTGAGTTGATCCATATCCAACAAAAACACATTTGATAGCTCGTTCTTCAAGACTTGTACGTTGGTGTGGGTGTAAGTGAACATGTATAACACATCCAAAAACATGAGATGGTATATGAACTATGGGAAGAAGGATAAAATGATCAGACAACACATTTAAAGGCATTCGAAGGTTAAGCACACTAGAAAGGGTTCGATTAATTAAATAAACTGCAAAGCTCACAACCTCACCCCATAAATGAGATGGGACATTACCATCTATCAAAAGTGATCTTATCACCTCTAATATATGTCTATTTTTCCTCTCAATCACTCCATTTTGTTGTGGTGAATAAGAACATGTAGTTTGATGCAAGACGCCTTTAGAGTTTATGAACTCTATTAATTCAGTCTTAAACTATTCTCCTCGGTTGTCTAATCGAATGACCTTAATAGATGTGTTAAATTGTATAATCATATGATGGAAGGAACAAACCACATCACACACATCGCTTTTATGTTTAAGAAAAAAAAAACACTCAGGTTAAATTGATAAACCATTTTTTTCTATGTGAATTAATGAAAAAGGAAAATCAATTTTTGTATTGCTTAAAGGAAACACAACATGATGACTTTTTGCCTTAACACAAGTTTCACAAAGAAAATCAGAAATATTGAATTTTGAAATAATGATGGAAATAATTTTTTAAATAACCAAAAGAGGTATGTCTCAACCTTCTATGCCATAACCAAATTTTATTTTTGTTTTTATCTTATATTCGATCATTCGCAAGACAAACCAACGCTCCTTTATGGGTTTGTTGTGAGACATTTTGTAGATAATACATGCGTTCACTTTCTCTAGCACTAGCAATCTTCTCCTTGGAATGAATGTTCTGGAAAAGATAATGCGTTGGGTAAAACAAGGCAACCCAAGAATGTGATTTGGTTAACTTGCTAATGGAGATAAGATTATAGTTCAATGTAAGAATAAATAAAACATCCAGAATCGATAAAGAGGGTGAAAGAGATATAGTACTTACACCTTCAATAGGAGATGAGATCCCATTGGAATTAATAATAACACTCTTAGAACAGTGGGAGGAAAAATTAATAAATTTGTGAGGATCACAAATTATATGATCAGTAGCACCTGAATCAATTATTCAATCACTACCCCTAGTAACAATAAAAAGATTATGAGCAGAGTTAGATATACATGACTTGGTCATAAATCCGGCAACAGTAGCAATACGACTATTAGAAGCAACGGAAGTCCTAGAATCATGTTTCTCCAATTGATTTTTATCAAAAGAAGTCATCAACAATATTCAATGAAATAAAGAAGCATTAATTCCTATATTGTAGAGGATGTTGGTGTTTGGCTCTGATACCATATAAAAAGGTTTAAAGAATAATTCTGATGTATTATTTCAAAGAGTAGAGTAACATATATATACATACAAGAGTCCTATAATTCCTTATCTGTTATAGGAATGACAAGTGCACAAATTATAATAATGTCTAAATTATAACCAACACAATATTTAATTACCTAATATTTACTAATAGAATATTTGACATATTTTAACAAGCTCTCCAATAAAAAATCAACATCGACATCATCAATTATTTTGTTATTAAAGTGGAAACAATACAAGAGATCTGGATCGTGATTATGGAAATGAAAGTTTTTGGCCAAGTTCTTCATTATAACAAAACGCCAACAATCAGCAAAAAAAGTTTCTGATTGATTCCTTGCTACCTGATAATTTTCTTTTTCCGAAAAAGGTTGTCACTGATGAGGACATGTAATTTTTCATTTTTACATCATGTGTTTGCAACTTCATTATTTTTCTTCCCTATTTTCTTTTGGGCATGTTAATAGAATTTCTCATTCTCAATCACTTTCTTGGAAATGAAGAATTTTTTTCAAAAGGATTTGAGCAACTTGAGTTGTCCAAAATTTGTATCTATTACACATGTTGCACAATGTTTGTGACACTTTGTTTTGTGCTTATCTTTATCACTTTTATATTTTGGATTTTGTTTAAAATATTGTTCAGTTGCACTTGTTCATTAGGAAATGAAACATGATTACTAATAATTTTTGAAAATTTAGTATATGCTGAATGCTTGGTTTTATTGATCTGAGATCGAGAGAATTGTGATATTTTATTTTTCTAGTAGACATTATTGTTACTTTATTACTGTTGTATATTTGCTTTGCAACCATCAATTCTTTTGTTATGATAGTGGCAAACAAATAAAGTAACATAGCAAGAGCAACAAATTGCGGTGTCACGTGTTATTGTGTGTGAGAGAGAGAGGATGAAGATGAGAGAGAAACAAATTGGATAAGTGAGGAAGGTAGGTTAGGGTTAGGTGAGTGTTTCTGATTTTTTTGTATTTTTTTTATTTTAAATTAAAAATAAAAATTATTAAAATATCCATGTGTTTAAAGTAGGTCTTGTTTTATGAATGAAGATTTTTTTGTCTACTAAAACTTGGTATACTTCGCTAAAATGTACCAACTGAAAATAGAGTTACGTATGTTAGCAAACCATATATAATATACCCATTTAAACATGTAAAGTTAAACATCCAACTATAATTTCACCATATTTTTATTATTATTTTGTATATGATAAAATAAAATTAAGAAAATTTATTAGAAGAAAAAAATTATGTATAACCAAAGAAAAACAACAATGTATTTACATTTGAAAACAAATGATACATATTAAATAAATAAAAAAATATTAAATCGAATGAGTAAAAAACACTCCACCAATTACAGATAATTACCAAATATAAAATGTTAATGATGGGAGACACCTCATTAAACAAATACAACTAAGATTATTAACAAATATGATGTCAGAATACCTACCTAAACAAAGATAGTTACAAATTAAATAAATAAATAATTTAATGTATCATCTACAATTAGTAAGTTAGGTTCTCACAACTGACTCAGATATTATAGTTTGTAGTTTTATACAGGTAAATAAGATACCTTCACTGAGTGAAAACTGACAAGATATTATAAATCGTTAAACTTCAAAACTTTCGTAATCGACTCACTTGTCACAAAAATATCGTAAGCAACTCTGTTTTTTTTGACGTAGGAATAGTATTTCTCAACCAAGAATAGGTCTGAAGTTTTTTTTTTTTTTTTTTGGTTTTCACACTATTATGTTATCAGGAGCAGGTAGTTACGTAAATGAATTCTAAGACATTAAACTAGGTCAACTAATTTAATCTATGCATATATATATGTGTATAGAGGTCAACCAAACTTACTTTATTCAAAATCAGTCTTTGTTTATTCATGTAAAAAAACAGCACATGTATGAAGTTAAGAAAATGACAAATTGCACATTTTCAAATTCAAGAAAACAACTTATTTCATTAATATTTGTTACAAATTTTAAAGCAATGTATCGCCTTGAACTAGTTTTAAAAAGAAAAGTTAAAAAAATTTCAAGTGTCGCCGTTCTAAGTTTTGAATAATGTTTTATCTTTGGTCAAGAAAGGAAAATGTTGAATGTAGTCCTTTTTAAAATCCTATATGGTAACTGTAGTAATGGATATTTATTTAAATCTGAGCTGGCTCCCATTCATAACCAACATGGTTTTGGTTTTGGATGAAATTTTGTATATAAATATAATATAAAAACCGAAAACGTGGGTAAGTACGACGTGCATAAATTGCGAAAGAAATTGGTTTGGTTTTTGTGTTTGTGTTTGTAGTTGAGAAAGCGAAAGAGAAAGAAAGATGGTAGGACCGTCGAGACCACAGTTTGTGTTGTTTGGATCTTCCATTGTTCAGTATAGCTATTATGAAGGTTGGGGAGCTACTCTTTCTCATGTCTATGCTCGTAAGGTATTATGAAGCATCAGAATTATTGAAAAACTTACATTTATGATAACAATATAATTTAATGAATTTACACTTATATATATGCATTTTGAGAACTAATAATACATTATATAATTTAATTTGTGCATGACAAAGGCTGATATAATCTTGAGAGGATATGCTGCTTGGAATTCAAGGCGTGCTTTGGAGGTTTTGGATACAATTTTTCCCAAGGTATATATATATATATGTTCGTAATCTGAGTGCTAAATTCTTGTGTTCAAAAAGATTTTCAACTTTTTTCAAATCAATTTTCTTAGCGTACTTCATAAATAAATGTGAAATTCCTCTATCCGTTTTTTTAAATGAAAAGTTTAAATAAATGTACCTCAAAATATAAACGTTAAAGGTAAGATGAGCTTGAAATGTTGCACCATGATATCTTGAATCTATTTTAAAATATTTTCAAATTTAATTGGACCTTTATTTTTTTAATTTATTCGCAAAATTAATTATTATATTTATTTGGGTTAAATATGTTTTTAGTCCCTATACTTTGGAGCGATTTTGGTTTTAGTCCCTCTTTCAAATTATGATACAATTTAGTCCTTCAACTTTACAAAACTTTGGTTTTAATCCTTTTTACCAAATTTTTTTAATTTTATTTTTTGTTTCAAGCACGTTTCATTGTAGCATTTGGATTGTTGGCACTGTTTGACACATTTTTGCTTCAATATTAACTGAGAAACGCGTTTGAAACAGCAAATAAAGTTTAAAAAAATTGGTAAAAAGGAATAAAACCAGAGTTTTCTAAAGTTGAAGGACTAAATTGTACCATAGTTTGAAAGAGGGACTAAAACCAAAATGACCCCAAAGTATGGGGACTAAAAACATATTTAACCCTATTTATTTTAATAAAATAAAACTTTGAATTGTTGTCATCTGGGTAAGATGTTTCAACATTTAACTCTGCAAAATGTGACTACCATAGGATTTCTAATTACATAACATTTGTATTACCGTGATTTTTTAACAAAAGGATGCCAAAGAACAACCATCGTTGGTGATTGTGTACTTGGGTGGAAATGATTCTACTATACCGAATCCAAATGGCATTGGTCCTCATGTTCCTCTAGATGAATACAAGGAAAATATGAGAAAGATTGCTACGCATGTGAAGGTAAACATTCTTTGTTAATGTTTATCAAGTTCTTAATGCACAAAACTAGGTTTTCTTTATTATATTGATAAGTTTGATAATGATTCTCAGAACCTTTCGGACAAGACTCGCACAATATTTCTTACCACTCCTCCCATCAATGAGGCACAAATCCTTCACAACATGTAATAAATTGGTTATTTTTATTATATTTCTTTTAGAATTGTGACATGATCTTAAAAGGATGAATAAATTGTTGGAGTGAAATTAGTGTACAGGGGCAAGAAGAGAGGACAAACGAAGCTTGTAGAATATATGCAGAAGCATGCATGGAGGTGTGTGGTGAGATGAATATCAAGGGCATTGATCTGTGGTCTGCTATTCAAAAAATCGATAACTGGCAAGATGTTTGCTTCATGTAAGTATATATAAATATATGTTTTCATTTCATGTGCTCCCAATTGAAAAGGTTTAATATTTGTATCAATTTCTATGGTTATTTCTCTGTGATGGAATTCATTTGACAAATGTGGGAAGTAAGATTGTATCAAAAGAGATATTGGATGTACTTAAAGAAGCAAATTGGGAACCTAGTCTTTATTGGAAGGCAATGCCAAGTGAATTTGGAGAAGATTCACCTTATGATGTTGTTCAACCTGATGGAAAGACAACTTTTAATATGTCTAACCTTATCTTTCCTGACAATGACCAATGGGACTAGGCTTTTAAACACTGATAATGATACTTAGACAATATTTTTTTGACAACATTTTAATATTATTTAAATGTCATTATGTTATTGGTCCATGATGGTGTTTATGATTATTATTATTATTGATTGTGAAGTAATTTTGGACCAATTACATAATGATATATAGATGATGTTCAAATATTGTTAAAAAAATATTGTTTAAATATCATTATTCAAGGCGTGTTGCAATTCACAGTATACTCAGCAACACTCACCAAATCACGGACTTCAATGTTGTTTCTTGAAATAAGACAATCTTTGTTATTGCAATTTTCAATAATAAACGGGTAATAGTGATTACCTTGATTTCAACATGTAACTTTATTAAGTATGTTTTGTGATGGTTTTGTTGGTATCAACTATTCATCTTTCTTTTCATTCAAGTTGTTTTTATATCATTTATATGGATCAAGTTCTTTCTTCCTATCTCCATTTTGGTATACATAAACTAGACGTGGTGATTTTTTTTTTTTTGAATAAATTAGTTTTAAATTCGTGTTTATGTACTCGTTGGTATTTGTTTGTTGTTTTATTAAAAAGTTTAGAAGTTGAGGAATAAATAATAAATACTTTAAAATTTATAATTAAGTTTTGAATATAATTAACCTAAAAAATTAGTAGACTTTGCAAAAATATTAAAAATAAATTAGTATAAAGAATTCTCTTTAAAACAGCTGTAAAAATATCGAGAAGTCTTTTTAAAAATATAAGGGATATGTGTAAAAATATATAAGTAGACTCTAAAAATACAAATCAGTGTATAATGTGTATGGTTAGATTGTCTAATTAGTGCATTGATAACACACTCAACTAATGTTTATACTTGTTTAATCAGTACACCACGAAAAAATTTGTCTAATATATATTGTAAGATTTATTTCATTAAATAAGGGATAAAGTCACCTAATGTGTATTAATAAAGTCATCTAATATGTGTATGAATAGACTCATTTAGCATGTGTATGAATTGATTGATCTAAATTTGTCTAATGTGTGTACTAAGACTTGTCTAATTAGTGTGTGGGCATACCTATAAGGTGTATTTTTAGTGCATATCAATGCATAAAATGATTTCTCTAATATTTTTTGCTATACTCATCAAATAAATATATAGACAAAGTCATTTAATGCGCATTTCTAGACCTCCTTAATATTTTTCACTATACCTATTTAATTAGTGAATGAATATACTCATCTAGGTGTGTAATGTAAGTTTCATCTAATTAGTGAATCAATAAACTTGTCTAATGTCTAATGGTAAAATAAAAGTGAGAGGAGTGATGAATGATTGCTTCCCAGTGGAGGAGTATGAGTGAATGAATGAATTGTAATTTTTGCCTCTCCGGCTCTAAATATTTTGTTGATAATACCTTCCAAATAATTAAAAGATTTAGATAATTATAAAAATATTTAGAAGATCATTTTTGTTGATATTTCTATATATAATTAATTATCTTTAAAATATCAACTACATTGTCTCTTAAATTTCATTTATGTCTTTCTTAATTTTCCAAAATTGTAGAGAAACCTAAAAATTTTCTCTATTTACACCTTAGTCATTTCTCTCTTTTTCAAAATTACAATTCAGACTTTAACTCCAGTTGCATTAAGAAACATTAGACTATTCAAAATAATTTATACAACTAAAAATCATATTTTAAGTCTCTTTAATTCTCAAACCCAATAAAATCAATCACCATAAATCTTATTCAAACCAATCATTTAAATATAATTATTCCACTAAAAATTTGAAATTAAATAGTACACTCATCCCTCACCCAAATTAACTTAGACTTTTTATTTCTTAAAGAATCCTACAAAATGGAAAATAGCATCGATCCGATCCCAATTTTAGATTCACTATCAATCAAATTCACAGCTTGCAGAGAAGGTTGAACGGAAATGGAAATTCCTTTAGTGTTTTGAGGAATTAGGATTCTTTAGCACCTCTTCGGATAATTAGTATGAATTCATTGTTATGGTTTTTCATAATCAAAGCTATTTTATTTGGATTTATAAAATTTTATCAATTTTATTTTTATGGTTTTTTTAAATTTAATATTTTTTATCTAACTATTTTTTTAAACTTAATATTTTCATAAATTAAAATAATATAAAAAATTATCTGTAATAAATAAAAATTATTTACAATAAAATTGTAAACATTATTTATATCTAGTTTTATAAATATAATAATAATGTTTTTATTATTTTTTGTTATCATAAATTAAATAACAATAGTGACTCTATTAATATCTATAATTTAATTATTTTTAATTCTTGTTTTACTCAAATTAAATAATGTTATTTATGGATTGGGCTTTCTTATGTCACTATGTATAAGTAATTTTTTTCATGAGTCAACATTTATCAATTTCTCTTTTCCCTATATGTAATAACCAGATTGGTATGTATTTTCATGACATGGGAAACTCAGCTTTTTCTTATAATGAAAGAAAAGAGAAGTTTCCTCAGATTTTTTATTATAAAAGAGGAAATCTTTCTATGTCTACTTTTAAGAAAACAGAGAGGAATTTATTTAATTTTTTATATTATAATTATTTCGATTTATGGGATGAAGGTTAATAATTTTCGAAATTCCATTCGATCAATTTTTGCACAGGTCATCATTCGTTTTTTTACTTTGTTTGATTGTATCACGATGTTATCAATAAAAGATATTTTGATGTTAAAGTTAGTAAAAAATTGTCAATATAACAATAAATATATTAAATATAACTCACCTATCACGATACATTTATTTATATAGATTTCTTAATGAGTTTTAAATACTTAATTACATTATAACTGGTAATTGATAATGATAATACTTTGATTTAATATAATCATTCTTAATATAATTACATTTTTGTTTAAAGTGACTGCTAGATTTATATTACTCGACCTGACTAATTCACTAAATATTCTTATTCTAAATTAACCGGATCATTGTACAGTAAAAAAATTTACAACCCAAAAATACTTGGATTAAGGACTTAACGAAACCTATCTTTTCTTTATTTAATGTCAAATAATTGTTGTTTATAATTGATAAATTTATTCACAAACATTAAGAAGAAAATAAATAAACAAGTAAATGAATCAAATTTAATAAGTTAAAAATATATTATACACTTCAATTTTTAAGTGAAATAAAAAAAAAAAAAACCTCTACAAAATTACAAAAATTTAAAATTAAGAGTGACAAAATATATTAGTTCGCTTTATCATTGGCTTATAAAGAATGGGTTCGAAGAGACTAAGAATAGTCGTATGTTCCTCTTGAGTAGATTAGCAAGGCAACTCATTAATTTTTTTTTAAATTTTTATAAATAAATAATTATATATATATATATATATATATATATATATATATAAATATTTGTAAATATTTTTTAGAATTAACTAATATTTCTAATAAAATAAATTAGGATATTTATTATTGGGTTAAATATAATTTTAATATCTAATTAACTTTTTATGCAAAATTGAAATTTGTTCAGTGTTTCAAAATTTCATATATTTGATTCTCAAACTTTAAAAATAAATAAATGTAATTTTTATCATTTAACTGCATTAAATTTTTTTAAGATGTGAAACAATACTTGAGATGATATTTAAATTGTTTAGGTGGTTTGACATATTCAACTTAAATGTCAAACTGAAACATAAAAAATATATTAAAGTTTGGGATAAAGAAGAATTCCAATTTTACGTTCAAATTTGGGAACTACAAATATATTTAATCTTTTATTATTTAATTAAAAAATAAAATATTTAAATTATAATATTATTGTATTTGTTAATCAAAGAACAAAATATGTACACTTTACTCTTTAAATTTAATTTTTATTTTAGTTTTGGTTAAAAAAAAGAATAGCTTTGTCTTATAATTTATTAAAAAAAGTATGCACCACATCTATTTGATGTTTACCAAAACGGAGATAGAACGAACAAACTTGATCCAAACGAATGATATAAAAACAACTTTAATGAAAAGAAAGATGAAAAATTAATACCAAAAAAAAAAAACATCATTAAACCCACTTGACCTAGTAAAGTTACATGTTGGAATCAAGGTCAAATCATTATTACACGTTAATTATATTGAAAAGTACAAGAAGAAAGAATGTAATTTTTCATAAGAGCTAACATTGAAACTCGCGATTTGGTGACTATTGATGGCATATTGTGAAATGCAACATGTTCTTGAGTCTAGTCCCATAGGTCATTATTAGGGTAGATAATGTTAGACATATTATAAGTTGTCTTTCCATCAGGTTGAACAACATCATAAGGTGAATCTTCTCCAAATTCACTTGGCATTGACTTCCAATAAAGACTAGGTTCCCACTCTGCTTCTTTAAGCACATTCATTATCTCTTTTGTTACAATCTTGCTTCCCTCATTTGTCAAATGAATTCCATCACTGAGAAATAACCATAGAAATTGATACAAATATTCAATCTTTTCAATTGGGAGCACATAAAATGAAACATGCATGTCTAATGATACTTAGACAACATTTTTTTTATAACATTTAAATATTATTTACGTGTCATTCTGTGATTGGTCCAAAATTACTTCACAATCACAGAATAACATGTAGATAATGTTCAAATATTGTTAGGAAAATATTGTCTAAATATCATTATCCAACATATATTTATATACTCACAGGAAGCAAACATCTTTCCAGTTATCGACTTTCTGAAAAGCAGACCACAGATCAATGCCTTTGACATTCATCTCATGACACACCTCCATACATGCTTCTGCATATATTCTACAAGCTTCGTTTGTCCTCTGTAGCTGCCCCTGTGGATCACTGATTTCACTCCAACAATTTATTCATCCTTCTAAGATCATGTCACAATTCTAAAAGAAATATAATAAATAAAAAATTTATTACATGTTATAAAGGATTTGTGCCTCGTTGATGGGAGGAGTGGTAAGAAATATTGTGCGAGTCTTGTCAGAAAGGTTCTGCGAATGATCATCAAACTTATCAATATAATAAAGAAAACCTAGTTTTGTGCATTAAGAACTTGATGATAAAAATTAACAAAGAATGCTTACCTTCACATGCATACCAATCTTTCTCATATTTTCCTTGTATTCATCTAGCGGGACATGAGGACCAATACCATTTGGATTCGGTATAGTAGAATCATTTCCACCAAAATACACAATCACCAACGATGGTTGTTCTTTCGCATCCTTTGTTAAAAAATCATGGTAATACCAATGTTATGTAATTTAGAATCTTATAATAGTCACATTTTTCAGAGTTAAATGTTGAAATATCTTACCCAGATGACAATTTAAAGTTGTTTTAGTGATATTTTGAATAATAATTCTTTTTAATATAATTTTACTAAAATTAATCATTCTCTCAATAAATGCATTATTTTATTAAAATAAAGAGAATAATTAATTTACAAATAAATTTAATAAGTGATGTTTCATTAAATTTTGAAAATATTTTCAAATAGACATAGAAAATGAATTTACATTAATAAAAGACATTTTGTAAATTATGATTACCGAATAGTATGTTTAATGGTAATGGTAATGGTAATGTACTTAATTACTAATACGTATGGTGGTTTTCGAAACCATCTTAAGTGTAAACTGTTGTAATTTAAAGTATTGTAATAAAAAAAATAACCACTATAATTTACACCATTTTTTTAATTATTAATGATAAGTTCTGTTCAAGATATTACGTGTGCAACATTTCAAGTTCATCTTACCTTTAACATTTATATGTTGAGGTTCATTTATTCAAACTTTTCATACAAAAAAATGGATGTGGAAAAATACAGGAATTTGGCACTCAGATTATTGACATACCTTGGGAAAAATTATATCCAAAACCTCCAAAGCACGCCTTGAATTCCATGCAGCATATCCTCTCAAAACTATATCAGCCTTTGTTATGTACGTCGTACGATGCATAAATTAAATTATCAATCACAATGTATTAGTATTAGTTCTCAAAATGCATTTATGAGTGTAAATTAATTCAATTATCGTTCTCATAAATTTAAGGGTTTTCAATCATTCTTAAGCAACTTTTCCAATTTATAAAAATAAGTAAACTTTTAAGAATTATAAAAAATAACAAATTGTAATTTTAAGCCCGACTCTTTATTTTATTTTGTGAAGAAGCTCTGATTTCTTTCTTAAATTTAATAATGTCTTTTGAGTTACGTTTTTGTTTCAAACCATCAAATATTGGTGTTTTATGTGTTATTGTTAACTTAATGTTTGATGGAATTGAATGCTAATTGTAATTGATTTTTATGAAATGATTTTTTCTTAGTCTATTTTTTTACGTCATAATGTACTTGTTTTCTCATATGGTATAATGGTTGTATATAATTGAGTGTTAAATTACGATTTTGAAAGAATGTGTAAAAAGTTATTGTAGTTTAGAAACTTCTATTTTTAAATGTTAAATTGTAAAAAATACTAATATATTTTGATTAAAGTACATGTTAAAAATAAATTCTATAAGATCTCTTGTCAAATGTTGACACTTTCAACAATTAATAAGTAAAAAACATTAAAAACAGTTTATATATATATATATATATATATATATATATATATATATATATAAAAGACTTTTCATGACATGATTTATGTCACACCCCATTTAATACCCTCTTTAGTGGAATACACTTGTCAACAACCTTTCCAAATTTCCCATGATGGTGGGAGACAAAACCTTGCAGTGCATTTAATTCTACGCCCTCGGTAGACGTATGACTACAAAGGGAATGTGAATTATCAGATAGTGAAAGCCATGTGGAGAAAGGGAATGGACCAAACGACCATTTTGGCGGCTATATTTAAAGTGAGATTTTAAACTTGGCACCACTTTCTGCATTGCAACCTTTCTTCTTTCTCAAGCTTATTTTCCAGAGCCTTCATTTTCTCCTCCTTCTCTCTACACCTTACCAACTTCTCTCTAGAATTCTAACATCTCCTCTCCTCCGATCACATACTCCCTTTCAGATTAATTGCTCCCGGTGTCAAGCTCTTCAATTTGCACCGATCAGATTTCCGTTCTGAACCAACCTTGGACCTTGAAAATCATAGAAGTAGTTGTTGCCCAAGACCTTAGAAGTATTAGTTGGAATTAGAGGTAAGGGAAGCTTATAATATTTAATTATGATTTCTTTGTATGATTGGATGTACGATTTAATGCATGTATGTTTGATGATTTTAATGGTATGATTAAATGTTGTATGTTGCTGCATGAATTATTTGATATTGGTTAGGAACTTAGAGTAGATGTAGTAAACTTAGAAGAAATTCTGGAACCTGTGATCGAAGGTCATTAGGACCGTTCTGTCATCCCTTAAACCGTTCGGTCTTGAACGATCGGTCTTGTGATGCTCATGATTGTTTGTTAACTATTTTGTCTAATCTGTTATTTAATAAGTCAAGGGAGTCTTTTCCCTTTCAGTTTTAGTATATATAGTATGTTTAAGAACGTTCAGTCATAAACTGAGTGTTCGGTCATACAAGTGCTCAGTCTTAGATTGACACTTAACTTATAAAGCATTCGATTTCATATTATTATCACTAATCCAAAGAACGTTCGGTCATGTAAAACACTCGGTCATAGATCTAGTGTTCGGTCTTATGAAATGCTTACTCATAAACTAATATTGCTATGATTTAAAAGTACTCGGTCTTACACCAAGTACTTGATCTTGAAGTGCTCAGTCATAGACTAGCCTTCAGTTAATTTAAGTGCTCGGTCTTACACCGACACCTAACCTCAAAGTATTCGGTTTATAATATTATGTATCTGTGAAAGTGCTCGGTCTTATACTGACACTAGTTTCCCAAAGAGTGTTCGGTCTCGTACTGACACTCAGCCTATTGAAGAGAACTCTTGCACTCCAAAAACGTTCCGTTTGAATAATATAAGTACTCGGTCTTATTCAAGTTTTATTCAGTTATTGAGCGTGCGGTCATCGTCATAAGTCAATTAAAAGTTTTGCTTGGCTTTGAAAAGTACTCGATCCTCCTCATTGTTAGATCGTTCGGTCACCAATTGAAGTTTTCTTTGGTACTCCATTACCTTTCAGTGATGGCCCGTTCGGTCATATACTACAGTCTTCCTTGATACTCCATTTTCCCTTCACAGTGTTAGATCGTTCGGTCACTCATTTAATAGTGTTATATTGTGATGAATGTGATGGTGTGTAATTGGTTGATTTGGTTAAGTAAGAGAATTCCAAGGGAGGAATGTCTCATGGTTGATGATGGTTGGTAAAGTATGAACATGGTCAGACTCTGCTGTCGTCCTGATCATGATATTCCGTGATGAAGCTTTCTCATGTAGAGAAAGGTTATTCATGCGTGGGAATGACAGGAGGTCCACGGTCATAAGACCAGATGATCGTTGTAGGACTAACCTCGGGTGGCAGCTAATGAGTTACGCCAGCTATTACACGACACCGGGTGCTAGGGACGTCGAGCTACATGGTTCATACAGTCTGGACAGGGTCTAAGTGGTCGGTTATGATAGTTTGAACGTTCGGTTTACATAGTTATGCATGTATGATGATTGTATGAACATGATGTTGTTGTACTATTAGGTTTTTATGTCTATATGTATGATGGAAATGATTAATTAAATTTACATAAGCTTACCCTTATCTTGTCTGTCTTTGCCTACATTGTCGTTCGGTATTTTGCCGTTCGGTTTTCGTTCTCTTCACTGCGATGATCATCCTTTGGGTGTGAGCAGAAGGTGTGATTGAAGATTCATTAGAGGACATCCTGCAGACCGATCAGCCCGTAGATGTTGTACCTGAGAGTAGTGCAGGACCGTCCGGTCCTTAGTTTAGGTTTTTAATTATTATCTTGTGTATATAGTGGTTCGGCTTAATGTTTTTGTAAAACCGTTCGGCTAAGTATCTTGTATACCGTTCGGTCTTATTGAACCCTAGACCGTTCGGTCTCTTTTGTGTGTACATTCAACTCTTGTAAAAAGTTTTAAATTCTATATGATATTCCATATTTTTCATCCATCTGTATGCTTATTCACCACTGTTCTCCTTTATTATTTATGTTAACTTCTAGAATAAATTATAGCTTTTATTATATATTTATTGGGATGTTACATTAATGGTATCAGAGCAGTTTTATCCTTAGCGTGCCTGTAGGTTATAAGTATGCCATGTTTGTGTTGTGTACTCTACCGTTCGGTCAGAACATTCTGATCTCTTATAAACTAATGGATCTTTCTTTCTGTTGGAAACATAAGATGGCTCCAAGACCACCCCCACAACCTACCGATCGGGATACGTCCAACAACAACAACAACCTGTTGGAGTCAGTCCTAGCAGCACTCCAGCAACAAAATGCTAATCTGACTCAACAGAATGCCACTCTGGCACAACAAAACACTATCACTCTACAACACTTAGAGGCAGCCAAGGTCTCGGCTGAAGCAACACAAAGGCAGATGGTAGAATTAATGACGAGCGGGATGCAATCTGGCAGACCGTTCGGTTCTTCCTCTAACTCCCACACCGAGTGGAGTTTGGAGAGTTTTCTTCAGCACCGACCGGCCAAGTTCGATGGGAATTGTAGTGCAGACGAGGCCGACCATTGGCTTCGTGACATGGAAAGAATTTATTATGCCAAGAGGTGCGTAGATGAAAATCGACTGACATTTACAGAATATTTGCCGACTGGAGAGGCCGACCATTGGTGGGGGAGTACAAAGATGTTGCTGGAGGATGAACATGCCCCTATCACATGGGAAGTACTTAAGAAGAAGTTCTATGAGGAGTATTTTCCTAATAGCGTTCGGTTCGCTAAAGAAGTAGAGTTCCTCCAATTGGTTCAAGGAGGAATGACCGTGACCGAGTACGCTAATAGGTTCAAACACTTGATGAGGTTCTATGCAATGAGGATGGATGAAGAGTGGCAATGCCGGAAATTTGAAAATGGATTAAGAGAAGATCTGAAACCGGTCATTGCCAGCCATTGTATCCAGAAGTTTCCTGCCTGATGGACGCCGAGCGGCGTAAGAAGCAACAATAGAGTTCTAAAGGACCTGCATTCTCAAGGAACAACCTTGACCCCAGAACGACTCCTTACTCTCGGCCTATGACATCTTCGAGTCCTTCTGCTTTGGCCGTTCGGCCTATTAACTATGCTAGATCGATCGGTCAATAGGGGACAATGAGCTGCTACATATGCGGAGGACCCCATTACAGGAATGAATGCCCCAAGCAAGGGAATGCAAGGTTCTGCGTTCGGTGCAACAAGAATGGGCATTGGGAGAAAGACTGTAACTTGGGAATTCGAGCATTCGTGAGACCACCGAACGCTGGAAGGTTTCAACTAGGAGGTGGCCGAGCACAGGCAGTAGGCAGAGTATATGCAATCACAGGAGCTGAAGCGTCCAACGTAGGTAATCTCATCATCAGCACTTGCTTGTTGTATGGAATGCCCTGTTGTATGTTGTTTGATTCGGGGGCAACACATTCCTTCATCTTGAAGGCATGTGTTGATAAGCTAGGTTTGGCCGAGAGAGAGATGCAACTTGATTTGGTGGGGTCAACCCCAGCAGCTGGAGAGGTGAGGACATCTACCGTGTGCGTTAGATGCCCTATTGAGGTAGAAGGGTACAAATTTAGGGTGAACCTTATATGCTTACCCCTTCGAGACTTAGAAGTAATTCTAGAAATGGATTGGTTGACCTCCAATCACATCCTTATTGATTGCGGGAAGAAGAAGTTGATTTTCCCAAGATAAGAGAAGAAACTAACCCTAACGCTTGGTCAAATCCGAGAAGATCTCTTCGAAGGCGCCATGTGCTTCCTCATCTTGACTGATATGGACATGAGTGAAGGAGGCCATTTAGTGGGAGACCGTTCGGTCATAGATGAATTCCTGGACGTCTTTCTAGAAGAGGTACCAGGCCTACCCCCACCGAGAGAGGTTGAGTTCTCCATTGACTTGATCTCGGGAGCAGGTCCAGTATCGATAGCACCCTACCAGATGGCTCCAGTAGAACTAGCCGAGTTGAAAAAGCAAATTGAGGAGCTGTTGGAGAAGAAATTCATTAGGCCGAGCGCATAACCTTGGGGAGCTCCAGTTCTGTTGGTCAAGAAAAAGGATGGTAGCTCTCGGCTATGTATAGACTATCGGTAATTGAACAAGCTGACCATCAAGAACAAGTACCCATTGCCGAGAATAGATGACTTGCTGGATCAGCTATATGGAGCGACAATCTTCTCTATGATTGACTTAAGGTCAGGGTATCATCAGATTTTGGTCAAAGAAGGAGATGTCCAGAAGACAACTTTTCGGTCTCGGTATGGCCACTACGAGTATGTAGTAATGTCGTTCGGTGTTACTAATGCTCCTGCAATCTTCATGGACTACATGAACCGGATTTGCAGACCGTTTCTAGACAAGTTTGTGGTGGTTTTCATCGATGATATCCTTGTTTACTCCAAGAGCCAAGGATAACATGAAGAACACTTAAGGATAGTGCTCGGTGTGTTAAGAGAGAAGTAACTTTATGCTAAACTATCCAAGTGTGAATTTTGGATGGAGGAAGTCCAATTTTTAGGACATGTCATCTCGACTGGAGGGATTGCAGTAGACCCAAGTAAGGTCTGAGTGGTCTTACAATGGGAAACACCCCGTGCGGTCGCGAAAGTGAGGAGCTTTGTTGGGCTGGCCGGCTACTATAAGAGGTTTATTGAAGGATTTTCAAGGATAGTAGCGTCGTTGACCCAATTGACCAGGAAAGACCAACCGTTCGTCTGGACCGATCGGTTTGAGTCAAGCTTTCAGGAGTTGAAGCAGAAACTAACGAGCGCTCCAGTACTGGTGATACCGGACGTCAGCAGACCGTTCGAGGTCTTTTGTGATGCCTCCTACCAAGGTTTAGGTTGTGTGTTGATGCAAAAAGGGAAGGTGGTAGCCTATGCCTCTCGCCAATTGAAGGTACACGAGAAGAATTACTCAACACATGACCTAGAGTTGGCAACCATGGTGTTTGCACTTAAGATATGGAGGCATTACCTATATGGTTCTCGGTTTCAAGTGTTCAGTGACAATAAGAGCCTCAAGTATTTGTTTGATCAAAAGGAGTTGAATATGAGGCAAAGAAGGTGGATGTAGTTTTTGAAAGACTACGATTTTGAACTTCAATACCATCCAGGAAAAGCTAATGTGGTTGCTGACGCCTTGAGTAGGAAGACCGTCCACATGACATCTATGATGGTCCAAGAATTGAACTTAGTGGAGAGTTTTCGAGACTTGGGAATTCATTGTGAGTTGGAACCGAACGGTATCAAGTGCTGCAACCTCAGATTATCTAGTAATTTCATTGACCGAATCAAAGAGAAGCAGTTGGTTGATGAAGAGTTGCAAGAGATGAGAAAACCGATCGGTTCTCTACATGGGGAAGATTTCAACTCAGGGACGGATGGTCTCTTGAGGTATAGAGGGAGGACATGTGTTCCTAATGACGATGAGTTGAAGAGGTTGATTCTTGAGGAGGGACATCGAAGTCGTCTTAGCATACACCCATGTATGACTAAGATGTATCAAGACCTCAAGAAAGCTTTCTGGTGGCTGGGAATGAAGAGTGATGTCGCTTGGTTTATGTCTTCATGTTTAACCTACCAACGAGCCAAGGTAGAACATCAGAAACCGAGCGGTCAGCTACAACCTCTAGAGATTCCTGAATGGAAGTGGGACAACATAACTATGGATTTCGTGACCCACTTACCCTGAACGGTCAGGAACCATGATGCTATTTTGGTCATAGTTGATCGGCTTACAAAGAGTGCACACTTCCTTCCTATTAATTTGAAGATGCCAATGTCCAAGTTAACTCAATTGTACATCAAAGAGATCGTTCGACTGCATGGAGTACCGTTCGGTATAGTGTCAGACCGAGACCCAAGGTTCACCTCTCAGTTTTGGCAAGCACTTCAACAAGAAATGGGAAGCAAGCTTCAAATGAGCTTAGCCTACCACCTACAAACGGACGGTCAATTTGAGAGAACCATCCAGATTCTAGAAGACTTATTAAGGACAAGCGTCCTAGATCACTTAGGAGTTTGGGATGAAGTCTTACCCTTAGCCGAGTTCACGTAAAACAATAACTTTCACTCTAGCATCGGAATGGCACCCTATGAAGCTCTCTATGGAAGAAAATGTCGAACACCACTTTGTTGGTTCCAAGAAGGAGAAGCCATATTAACTGGACCAGAAATTATTCAACAGAAGCCCGAGAAGGTGAAGCTGATTCAGGAAAGATTGAAGTCGTCTCAAAGCCGACAGAAGTCATATGCCGACAAAAGAAGGAAGCCCTTGGAGTTTGCTGAAGGAGAGCATGTTTTTCTCAGGCTAAACTGAACGACTGGTGTTAGAAGAGTCGTTCGGCCAAAGAAGTTGTCCCCCAGATTCCTCGGTCCTTACCAAATCCTAAGGCGCGTAGGACCGGTCGCTTACGAGCTAGCCTTACCGCCTCAATTGTCCAACCTTCATCCGATTTTCCACGTCTCGCAACTCCGAAAGTACATTGCCGATCAGTCTCACGTGCTGGAAGCCGACGACGTTCAACTCAAAGGAGACTGTTCGGTCGAGATGCAACCGGTCAGAGTTGATTAATATATATGCAGGCGACCGTTCGGTAAAGCCACAACGTTCCTCGAGATCATCTGAGATGACCGAACGAGTGATGCTACTTGGGAACGTGATGAAGTCATGAAGGAGTCTTATTCCCACCTATTCTCGGGTATGTCCTAATTTTCGAGGACGAAAGTTTTTTATTTGTTGGGGGGAATGTCACACCCCATTTAATACCCTCTTTAGTGGGGTACACTTGTCAAAAACCCTTCCAAATTCCCCATGATGGTGGGAGACAAAACCTTGCAGTGCATTTAATTCCCCGCCCTCGGTAGACGTGTGGCTACAAAGGGAATGTGGATTTCCAGATAGTGGAAGCCATGTGGCAGAAAGGGTGGACCGAACGTCCATTTTGGTGGTCGTATTTAAAGTGGGATTTTAAACTTGACACCACTTTTTGCATTGCAACCTTTCTTCTTCCTAAGGCTTATTTCCCAGAACCTCCATTTTCTCCTCCTTCTCTCTACACCTTACCAACTTCTCTCTAGAATTCTAACATCTCCTCTCCTCCGATCATTGGAGATTGAAGATTCATTGGAGGACGTCTTGCAGACCGATCAGCCCGTAGATGTTGTACCTGAGAGCAGTGCAGGACCGTCTGGTCCTTAGTTTAGGTTTTTAATTATTATCTTGTGTATATAGCCGTTCGGCTTAGTGTTTTTGTAAAACCGTTTGGCTAAGTATCTTGTACACCGTTCGGTCTTATTGAACCCTTGACCGTTCAGTCTCTTTTTTGTGTACATTCAACTCTTGTAAAAAGTTTATATTCTATATGATATTCCATATTTCTCATCGATCTGTATGCTTATTCATCACTGTTCTCCTTTATTATTTATGTTACCACCTAGAATAAATTATAGCTTTTGTTATATATTTATTAGGATGTTACAATTTAGATGAGAAATTATGAACATGACTTGTTTAAATATGATGTCTTATGTTGTTCTAAATATGAAATTCATAATTAATTAATTTATTTAGTCAAAATTTTGTTAGTTTACAAAATTGACCGCATAAGTGAAAATAATCTCTGTAGTAAATAGATAAATCAATGAAGAAACTCGGTTAAAGTTTCTTTAGAAATAAATAAATGAGAAATAAGTAGTTAATATAATTTGGTTTGTTTTATAAGGGAAGTCATAATTAAATCTATCATTATCTATTACATAAATAAGTGTTGTTTGATATATATATATATATATATATATATATATATATATATATATATATATATATATATTTATTTATATTAACTACTCGGACAATAATGAGTATCATAAGCTTGAGAAAAAAAATTGTTAAAGAAAAGTAAAAGTTTCAATTTGCAGATTAATGAGAATGCTTATACTAAGATCCTATGTTGATTAAGTTCAGTCACCACTCTCGCCATAAGAAATGAAGCAAGTTATTTACTTTTTTTCAATCTTAAAATAATTGTACTAACATTTTCAATATTTCATCACAAAAACATGAATATTGGAAATTTTGAGAATGCTTTTAACATTGAAAAAGAGTATTATGATATTTGTACTATAACTTTTAATTTGTTATAACCCTTCTCATATAAAAACAGATTTTATTTTTTTTTTGCAATGAGTTTTCGTGCACTGTTGATCTTGTGGGTGTGATGTAAATGCCTAAGTTTGTCTCTTAAAACTCCAATAAAACAAAAGATTTAAACGTATTATTATTCGCATAGATTTAGTTATTTTGTTTTTGGCTTCTATATTTTTCTTTTCTTAATTAATATTTTCAAATTTATTTGTTTTTTTTTTCGACAAACTTGGTTCGTAACGCAATCAAATTATGCTGTATGTCAAACTTTTGATTGTCATTGTTCAATAGCATAAGTGTATCAACAAGAGATAAAACGTTTGTATTTTAATAAAAATAAGGACTAATTTAAAAATAATAAAGCTTAAAACCATTTTCAAGTCATAAAAATACATTTTAGTCTAATAGAAGTCTCACCAATATATGTTATGATAGAGAAAACAATTTTCATCAAAAGACAGAGTAATACAATCAATATTAAGATATTGTAATATAATATGTGATATATATTATTGCCATATTTATCTTTGTTTTTTCTAACATAATGAGATATGTAATTTGAAAAGTATATATTTGATTATGCTATAAGGAAAAGTAAGGGCTCTGATAGAGGGATTCTCGGAGTATTATGTGAGATATTGATGATATCATCTTTGTTTATATTGGAACCCAATTATTCAATAGAAAGACAAGATTCCAACTATCGTGTTTTAACATATTTAGTATTATTCTTAAATTGGTATCCATCAAAATTTTACATTAAGTAATAAAAAGAATAAAAGTATTACTATAAAAAAAATAAAAGTTAGTTTGAGTACGCATATCACAACTCAATAACTTGTTTTGAGTATATACTAGATTTTAATAATTATGTATCATGAAAAAGTTTTTTATGATCTAGAATTTCTTGATGAAATTTTAGTAATATTACATGAGAGAATTTTGAATATTTTTTTTAGAACCGTCAAAATGGGTCACAACCCGTGAGCCAATTCGGTCCGTCACGGGTTCGGATCGGGTTGGGTTTGAAAAATACAACCCACTTATATGCGGGTCAGATTTCAACCTGGCTCGTTTAGACTCGACTCATACGGGTTGAACCCGTGGTGAGCCGGGTTGGCCCACCAACCCACCTACCTAATTTTATTTTTTTAATTTATTATTTTATTCATGAAACCCTAAAAAATAAAATATTTTCTTCACTCACTGTGTATACCAAAAAAGTAACCTGCTATCACAAATCACTCTCACCGTACTTGCTCTCATTTGAAATTCTTCAAAATTCTTCAAGGAGCAGGTAAAACACCCTTTCTTTTTTCTTCTCTTTTCTCCACATTTTTATTTTCTCACTTCTCTTTTTTTTTTTTTTCAAAAACCGTATAATGACAAAAATAGGGGTTTGCGAATTTTTTTTTGTTCTGGGGGATTTAAAGACATGGAATGATTTTTTCATGTTTTGACATGCTTGTATCAGATTTTGTTCATTTTATTTAAATAATTTGAGTATACATTATTTGAACAAGCTCTTTTTGATATCTTTGAATTTGGGAAATTATTTTAAAGATTAAAATATTAATTTTTTGTTGATGTTGTTGAGTACTTGTTCTCTTTTTTTTGACTAATATTTTTTTATTGATTGTCGGAATTGTTCTGATATTAGGAAATTCTTTATTAGTGAATTTGGAGACAACAAGAACAAGAGTCAAGGGTTAGAACAAGAACAAAAAATGATGAATATAAGAAACTTATTTGTATGTTTTTTGTGTTTGTTTTTGAATGACATTTGGATTATATTGTACTTTTTATTATTATTTTGAATTGTCTTTAATATAATTTTTTGGGAGTGAAAATTGGTTAAATTTAAATTACAAAAAGTTTGTATTTTTTTTATTTAAAAAAAAGTAATTAAATGGGCTAGTGAGCCAACCCGTTTACCCACCAACCTGTGGTGGGTTGGGCCGAGTTCAAGTTTTTCTAGCTCGCTAATAAATGAGCCGGGTTGGATTGGCTCACTAAGTGACCAACCCGTGGTGGGCCGGGCCGGGTCGAGTCGGGTTACCCGTTTTGACAGCTCTATTTTTTTGTGAAGATTGAGTAATAAACTAGTTTAATTGAATATTGTCCATTAAAAATAATTCACAATTTTTATTTCTCAAAAAGATAAATGATTAATTTTAGTCTATGTAACAAAAATTGACTATTGATATAAATATATAATAATCCATGTAAAGTTTATTATGCTTGTACATACACCACTCAAGTTTAATATTTAGGTTTAATCACTCACGAAGTTTCTATTTTCGCGTAAAATCTCAATTTCGTTCCCTTCTTTCAAAAAATCTCAATTAGGTCTCAAATTTATAAAAATTGAAATATTTGGATCATTTCCGTTAAATTGTCTCTAACGATGTTAGTGGGAATTGAACGTGACATGCGGTAATCAGTTTGTTAACTGACGTGGCTGGCACATAATTCAATTTTTTAAATAAAAAGAAAATGAAAGTTATAAACCAGAATTGCTATTGTTCCTCTGCAACAGTTCCATGTAACCACATTTTTTAGTTTACACAAAAATTACTCATTCTAGACTAATTACAATCATGCACCGAAACACACTTACAAGGTAAACTACGCTTGAAATCTATTGTCAACTGAACTGCTACCAAACTTCCATCATCTGATGTTGTGGCTAAAATTGCACGAGAATGTTTGCAATTACAATTAATTCACCCTGCCCATCATAGATCAGGATAATGTTCTGTGAGTGAGGTCACTAGATTCATTTTGCAAATTGACTTGGCAGCTTATTGGGGGGTGAAATTCTAATTCTAATTAAACAACGAAACCAATATCATTTGAGTTTCTTTGTTTAAGCTTGGTTCATTCTGACAAGCTTTTTGTATTATCTTTACCTGTCTAACAATGGACAGGGCAATTGTTCTATTGAAAAATGAATCTATCTTGCGATTATGCTTTAGTTCTCGATCAATGGCAGCACAGGTCTTCAAGTAAGAGTGTCTCCTGCCAGTTGCATAGCAAAGATGGTGGCATTGACTCTCTTACTCTCTTGGCCACAAAGTGACCCCATGACCCCTGCCCGTCAAAAATCCCACAAAAAAGCATGTCCTCTTGGCACCCAAATTCCTATAACCAACATCAATAAATTCCCAAATTGATACCCAATTTGTGAAATGACTTGATCTTTGATAGAGATATACACAAATCTCTTCTTCTTGGCCAAGTCCAGGCATGTCCACGCGGAGAAGCAGAGCATCTTCTGTCTCTCTCATGTTCCATCCACGACGAACTCCGGCTCCAGCTCCGATACCACGAGGCGTCGAGAGGAACGAATTGTCCATGAACTGATCCATCATGTTAAGAACCCGGCTCAAACTCCGAGTAGGGAAAAATGGATCCAGCACGTCTAAGAAGATATCGTCACGACACGCGATACGAGGGGAAGAGAATTCTGAGCGACGTTCAACATCGTCGTTCTGGTCGTCGTAGTTGCGCATGGCGTTGGTGTTGAAAGAGCGAGAGGATGAAGCGGTAGGATGAATGATAGACTTGGAGAGGAGAGAAGAGGAGAAGAAACGCTTTGCAATGAGAGAGGACACCATTGAGACTGCAAAAAGGTAGCTTCGATTGAGAGATTCTCTGTTCAGTGAAATGAATGAGACAGTAGGCGATATTTCTATCAAAGAAGAAGAGATCTGTGTATATCTCTATCAATCTTTGGAAGAACCCTAGAAGAACTCAGAAGAATCCCAATTCCTAATTCGATAAAATAAAATTTTCTTTTTATTTAAAAAATTAAATTATCCACGTGGTTTAGTTGGCCAGTCACGTCAGTTAACAAACTGACTACAACGTGCCATGTCTAATTTCCACTAACGCCTTTAGAGACAATCTAATGGAAAGGATGCAATTGTTTCAATTTTCATAAATTTGGAAATCAATTGAGATTTTTTGAAAGAAAAAGACAAAATTGAAATTTCACGCAAAAATAGAGACTTCTTGAATGATTAAACATAATATTTAAAGTCATTATGCTAAGTAAAAACTCATATTATAAGTCAACATAATGTAAAGAGTTTTAGTTATATTATCTGCATCTTGGATAATCATTATTATGATGCATAAATATTTAGTGATCTTTTTTGAAGGAATCAAACACAAAGTTCTATCTAAGAGTATGATAAACGAAGTGAACACTGATGAAAGTCAAATGATCTTTCTCTCACCAAAAGAAACCAGAACATTAATTTGAAGAGGAAGAGAAGAAAAAGGAAATATATACCTTACGAGCATAGACATGAGAAAGAGTAGCTCCCCAACCTTCATAATAGCTATCCTGAACAATGGAAGATCCAAACAACACAAACTGTGGTCTCGACGGTCCAACCATCTTTCTTTTTCTTTCTCTTTCTCTTTCTCTTTCTCAACCACAAAAAACAAACAAATACAATGTTGCTCAGATATATATGCACGCTGTAGTTACCCACGTGTTAGGTTTTTATATTAAAAAAAATCATCAAAGTCAAAATCACATCGGAAGTAGCAGTCACGATCAATGGGAGCCAGCTCAGATCTAAATAAAGATCAATCATCAGAAGATTTTAAAAAGGAGTAGCTACACTATTTTTAAACTTTTGTTTTCGAAAATGTGCAATTTCTGATTTTCTTAACTTCACAAGTGTTTTTTTAAATGAATAAAATTAATTATCTTCAAACAAGTTTTCAATAAACAATAAGATTGATTTTGATTATCATCGATTATAATAAATGATTGTGTAGATAATTTAACCTTTGTAGTTGTTTATAACAAACTTTTAAAAAGATTAAAATCTGGACATATCGTGAAACACGTTACATAGATTTAAATAATCGACCTAGTTTAATGTCCTAGAATTCATTTACCTAGAAGGGTTTTTCTTTTAATGTCCTAGAATTGCTATGGCAATTGGCTCAATCAAAGTGCATATATAGTCACCATTTCATTCTACTCAAGGTGAGAAAAATCCAGTAATAAATGATGCAGACATGTGGTTCTTATTTTCTGTTATTCTGTGATTATTGCTTCAAGGATTCTAAGAACTGGGGCAGAGAACTCTATTCCCATTGCATAGTTTCAAGGAAGGTATAGTTGGAGACATTCACATTGTTTCCATCAGGGCCAATTGGATCATAAGGTGAATCTTCTCCATATTCAGTTGGCATTGACCTCCATTGCAGGCTTGGTTCCCATTCTGCTTCTTTGATCACCTTCAATATCTCTTTTACAACCACATGGCTCCCCTCAGCAGAAAGATGAATTCCATCCTCCCTATCAAACACCACTCAAAAAGAAAAATGAAGGATAACAAGATTTGAATCTTCTAAATTAAGCTGCATGTCACTATGAACTACTCAACACAATGAATCATAGGAAGATTTCAACTTTTCTCAATTTAAGAAGCATGTGACTAACCAAGAATGCATACTTACGTGAAGTAAACATGTCTCCAGTCATCCCTGTTCTGGAGTAAAGACCACAGATTAATGGCATTGATATTCATCTCACGGCACAGCTCCAAACATGCTTCTGAGTATATTCTACAAGATTCGTTTGTCCTTAATTTCTGCCCCGGTAGCACACTGGTTTAAAGTCCAGAGTTTTTCTCATCACAGTCTAATTTAGATATAAATTCTAAAAAATAAAGAAAAATAAAAGGAAATAAGAATGTTTATACATATGAAATCTAGTTCATTACTTCTATGGACCAATTCTTTGGCTACCCTTAATATGGCTATATTTGTCATGATATAATCAGTCTTGACCTCAGTGAAGAAATCACCAGCATGTAGTTCTCTGCCTTTCAACTTTTGTGAATTTGTAAAAATGAAATAGCAGTTAGATCGAAATCAAAACCTGTTTCCAGTAAGGTGTGCCTCATTGACCGGAGGTGCAGTGAGAAATATGATGCGAGTCTTCTTCGAAAGGCTCTGGCAATCACAAGGATTTGTGTCAAACATGGCAGTAATAACTAAAAGGTAAAAAGATGGGGATTCTGTAAAAAATACTTGAAGGGTGAAGGGTTTCTTTCATGTAGTAATAAGAAATGAGATATGTGTTGTTTTTACCTTCAGATGGCTACCTATCTTTCTCATATTTTCTATGTATTCTTGGAGAGGTACATGTTGACCACGGCCACTTGGATGAGGAAGAAGAGAATCATTACCACCAAAGTAAACAATAACCAATGATGGTTGCTCGGTGGCATTCTATGTTAAAGAAGATGGCAGATCAGAACCTTAGAAAAAAAACGCTATAAATTCTGATCATTGAGTAGTTCATTTTAGTAGATTACGTATTGTAAAATTCAGAACAATCTTCCTGACATGTGACAAGATTCATTCAGAAGACAATATGAGGATATCTTGTGCCAAGATTTTTCACATCATTCTGTACCACTCTCCATTTCCAAAAGTGCCATTTGTTTCTCAATGATCACAATAGAATAATTAGTTTTTTTTAACATTGGTGATGGAAGCACAAAATATTCAAGTTGAAGATGAAGAAAGAAGAGGTACCTTTGGGAAAATTTCATCCAGAACTTGCACAGCACGCCTTGAGTTCCAGCCAGAGTATCCTCGCAGAATTACATCCGCCTATGTCATATCAAGGTGTAAAGTTAAACTCATTGACAATCCAAGTCATATAAAATAAAAGCAATTATTTCATTCAATTACTGGCTGAAGTTTAAACAAATTAAGACATTTTATACGCTGTGATCTCATGCTACTCTATTTGATATAGTCTTTTTGGTCTGTAGTTGGATCTTATTCTATTAATACCAAGGCCTTGCACTGAAACAATAAGTGATTGGTGGGTGGTGAGTAGAGTATGACCACCACTTCCATAAAAAATTTTCAATATGGTGATTTACTGGCAGCAAATTATCCATCAACAATTTAGGTTCACCTATTCATTTTAACATTTCTTGACATTAAAAGAATATGGAATATTTTCACATCACAACTTTTTTAGGAAAATCACACTTTTCTTTGCCCAAATAAGAACCAATCACAATGCTTTCGATTTTGGTCTCATAAATAAAACACTACCCCTTTTTGTTTATCCAAGGACATGCCGACCAAAATAAGCAATTCTCAACATAGTCTCATCCGGTACTCAGAAATAACAAAAACAGCTCATCCATCCAACTTCACGGAAAATCATAATAGACACAGAAAATTATTCATCCGCAGGGAAAATGCATGAGAACCGTACTCTAAACAAACCAGTTCCTCGGATCCAGATTCTCTGCATCCACTTTCAACTCATTAATTGAAAGTTTTCAGAACTGCCACATGAAGATTTCGGCTCAGTTCACTTAAAAAACATACATCTGAAATGTCAGCCATCCATTCCTCATCCTAATATTATAAATAAATGTATTGAGTGCCTGAAAATGTGGCAGCACTGAATTCATTTGCTCATGTCCATGCTCGTCTGATCAAATAAAAACTGAAGCAAGAACAAAAACAGAATACCCAACCTTCACCCAGTGATCTATTAAAACTCTAAACATTAAATCCTAAACTCTAAATTTGCTAGAATAGAATAACCTTAACCTTTATCAAAAGTTATACACTTTCCAATGCACAAACAAGAGTTCGGCGTGAGCTCAGTTGCAATGCAAAACACACCCAAAATCATGTCACGAGTATCTAAAAGTTATCCAAGACCAAGAACAACTTTGTTTACACATCCCCATTACTTAGTACATTATTAGACTTACATGTCTGAGATAGTGTCCGTTCTTCTGATATGCTCTCAAAGATTTAATCTTTAAAGGCTTGTTGTTGGAGTAAAGAAAAAAGGGTATTTAATAAGGTAGCCTTAATTTTGATACTCAAACGGACTCATTTGTTGTACCCTCTTGGTTAAATCAGTTACGTGGAAGAACTTCACAACTTAACAATTCATAGTCACGCATCACAAGTCTAAAGTCACAGTCTTTCACAGTTTGACTTCCTCACAGAAAGCACTATACTGAAAGGTACATGCACACATACCTTACGAGCATACAAATGAGCAAGAATAGCGCCCCAACCTTGCTGGGAATAGCTGAGCTGAACAATGGAAGAACCAAAGAGTACGAACAAGGGTCTTGCTGGTCCAACCATCTCTTCTTATTTTCTCCGTCTTGGATGAAATTGGAGCAGATCCGAACCCCAAGAATCAGATTTATATTGATTGAACGTGTTGGTTCTTGTTGAGTCAAAGCATTGAATGGTTGGGAGGTTCCGTAACACCCTGATTAAAGAGCCATGATTCAAATGACGCTGCATTTTATGCACTAATCACAAGTGACGGGTGCCTTGCCTAACCGGATACTGACCCGCTAAAAAATCGGGTCATAATCGTACGATCTTAAATGGGAATATGATTAAAAGACAAAAAAACAAATGTATAGTGGATACATGTATGATAATCCACAGTATATACTAAATGGACATTTAGGATGTGATTACTTGGATTAAGAAAGCGATTAGAGGAAAGTGATTGAGTCAATTTGAGGGGATTTGAGGATAATTTTTTTTGTGTTTATTTGAGTAGATTTGAAGGTAATTGAAAGTGAATTTAGAAGTAAAAGTTGTGAAAATTAGTATAAGATTGGATTGATGTGAAATATAAAAAGAAATTATTTAATGAGTAAAAATTAAAAATTATCAAAATACTCCTAGTTATTAAAGTAATATAAAATGATAAATTTTGATGTTATATTTAATTGTAAAAATGTTTATAAAAAGTAAAAAATTAACATTAATTATTAAAATTAATTTTTAAAATGTAAAAAATTGTAATTTAATAAATAAAAATAATTACTTTTAATCACGATAAAAGAATTGTAAAAAAAAATTTAATAATTATTTTTATAAGACAGCATATTAAAGTTGAACTTTAATTCTACTTTGTTAACGTTGTATTTTTTACATCATGTTTAATTCTTATAATAATTAAAATACTAATAATGTAATAATATTTTTACTTTATTTACAGTAACAACAATGTAATAATAATCTTGCTGTCAACATAACAAAAAACCATGTTCATGTGTTATGAGGGAAGAGCTACACATAGCAACTCATCTCCTAGTCTCTGCAATTGAAAAATTCCATTCCCAAGGTACTCTTGTTTTTTGGTTCATTCATACACATCACCCACTCCTCTTCTCCCTCTCTTCTCCTCCTACCACGTCTTCTCTCTCACCAATCCTTCCCTTCTTCAAGTTTCAAAATCCCTTTCCCACTCTCATCAAAACGTCTCACTCTCATTCCCTCCACAACCACACGAACTGACTCTCTTCCGAACAGAGTCCTTACCTTCTCCAACACGCACACAACCTGTAACTTTTGACCCTTCTCCTCTCGTTTCCAACATTTGTCACTGTAAGATGGACTCTCGGAATACTGGATGAATCATGGGAAACTCATTTGAAACTCTATGCATCACGATGACCCCTCTAGGGCGCTGTAGCATGCTTGGAATTATAGAATAATCAGAGGGCAAATAAGACTTTATGCCCTCTATCTCTCCAAATCTCACCACATTAGTAGGTGATAGAAAAAGTCTCCATATTCACTGCAAATCAATCATGCGCAATTCCTTTAAAACGAATACGGATTTCACTTCAATTCGTCGCTCTCAAATACTCGTTAACAGTAATTTATATTTAAGTAAACACAACATTATAGATAATGGTACCGTACAATATTTAATATCTAACCTCTTTATGCTAAACTTAATATTTATTATTATAAATTTTGTTTGAGTATATTCTATAAAAATAATTAAATAATTAAAATAATTATATTAATAAAAGAAATACTAATTATTGAATAATTATTTGACATTTAATTTTATATTTTTTTATTTAGATTTATTAAAGTGAAATCATTTTAAAAATAAGTAACTTTTCTAAAATTTCTATTTTGACGTAACCATTTAATTTTTTTACAAAGAATTATTTATTAGTATGTAGTTTTATTTAAATTATATTTTAAAATTATTTTTTTATATAAATTTATAATTTAAAGATATGTTTTTAAATAAGTTTATTTAAAATTAAATAAAAAATAAATAAAAATATTTATTAGTACTAATGATTATATACGAGAATATATATATATATATATATATATATATATATATATATTATATTATATATATATATGAGTATTAATGATTATATATGCAAGTAAAAAATTAAATTAAATTAATTCATTTTCATCATACTAATAAATATATCAAATAAGTTATAAAAATAAAATATTTATAAATAAATTAATTTACAAATGATGAATTAAAAAATAGTTGACATAAGTTGAGGTATTTTCAACTCAACTAAATACCCAATATAAGTCGTATAACTTATATTGGGTCACTTTGACAATCCTGAGTTCATGTTGCTCATATGCAATCTTTAAGCACGAAGAGAGGGTTGTTTGGTTTCTTTTTTTCTTCTTATAGACTTCCCATTGCATCCATCCCTTTTAGTTGATAAAAGCTTAATAGAAAAAATCATTAATCTTAAAAATAACAATTTGTTGTTAAAGAGAAAAGAGTATAAGGAAAAAGAAGAAAGATCATAAAAAAATAAAAAATTAAAAACAAAAAATTAAAAATAAATAAACATAAAAATTGTAAAATATGACATTCACCAAACAATATTAACCAACAGAAAAGTCAACCTTTTAAAATTTTAAATAAAATTAGAACTCAACTAAATAAAAAATATTAGAAAAAAGTTAAATATTTATTTTTAATATAAGTAACAAAATACTAATTAAACTTTAGTTATATTAAAATCTTATCATACTTTATTTTTATAGTTCTCTATGTGGTGACAAGAATTTCGCGATCTTCTTTGCAAATCTTATATTTTGAAAAAGGAACCATCTTTGATTTTCTATCACATTTATGTTGTGTTTGCTTATGAATATTTAATGTTTGAGAGAATTCGAGAGGACGAATGAGAATGGATGAATCCGTTTTTTCTAAGAATTAGTATTTGCTTCATATGATAATTTAAGGAAAAGTGAGTGAATAAATTTAAAGAAATGAGATAAAATTGTGGTATTATTTGGATTAAGAGAAAGACAGTACAATTTGAGTATATTTAAGATAAAATTTGTAAGAATTTGTATATGATTACCATTTTATCTTTGATGTTAAATGTGATATAAATTTGAATGTGAGTAGTAAAAATTATATTAGAATCAATTCGATATTATTTATAATAGAAAAAAATAAAATTGGAAAAGTAAAATTAAAATTAAAAGAAATTTGTAGGAATAAATTTAAAATACATTTTCTTAAATAATAATTTTTATATTGTTAATGTTAACATTATAACTATAACAATAATTAATTTTTATTATTAGTTATTATAAAATTATGTTAATTGATATGAAATCAAAAGTTCAAAAATTTATAGAATGGGTTATAATGATACCTAAAGATCAAACTTCTTTTCTAGGTTAGTAACATTAACTTAAGGCATCTCATCTAAATATTATTTTTCAACAACCATTAGTGCAGAATCGCTGTTTAACGTCTGTTAATTTGGACTTTTAACGTCACTTCCACAATCAACGTCTATACGGGTGACGTTAATGGGACGACGAAATTCCACCTAACTGACGTCCATTTAGACGTCAGTTCAAGCCATCACCGACGTCTATACAGACGTCGACATATACCCCTACTAACATCTAATGACACTATATAGACGTCAGCTTATTAATTAACCAACGTCTATAAGAATATATAGAGGTCGAAAATGACACTAACCGACGTCTATGTTCATTATAGACGTCCAACATAGGATTAACCGATGTCTAATATAGCCGTTGTGTTTCAGTGTAGTTTTGATCTGGTCTTTCGATAGTCTAGTACCACACTCTCCCTTCGCTAGCTTCCCCACAAGAAAAGATTGCATCTTTTGAATCTCTTATGACATTTCAACCCAAAACCGAACCTGGGTCCATGACTACTTGCTATTCAACTGCAAAAGGAAAAAATTACGGTGACACGAGCACTAGACAACGACCCAAGTTCCATTTTGGGTCGAAAGGCCATAGAAGATTCAAAACACGCCGCTTTTCTTGTGAGGAAGCTAGCAATGGGAGAATGTTGTACTACGTTACCCAAAGAGAGGATCAAAACTGCACTAAAACACAACGAAAACACATTTTAATCGGTTAGTAGATTATATATGATGAAGAAACCAATTTAATTGGATTAAAACAAAGTTTAAATGGTTGAAATAATAAAAAAAAAACGCACCTGCAATGCTTAACCGCGGGAGAGAGAAAAGGATAGGAGGAAGAAGATTGTGCGCGTAACTGCGACAGAGAGAAACAGAGAGGAGGAAGAAGATTGTGCGCGTAACTGCGACAAAGAGAAACGAAGAGGAGGAAGAAGATGATGCGCGTAACTGCGACAGAGAGAAACAAAGAGGAGGAAGAAGATGATGCACGTAACTGCGAGTTCGCGGTTATTTAAACATGAAATTATGCGTCGGTTATTGTACAAATCGACGTATGTAAACGTCAGTTACCTCACTAATTCGATGTCCAAGAGACTTTTCACCTTCCTTTTTCAGGCCATTTAGACGTTGGATGCAGGGGTAGTGACGTCGAAAACGTTGAACGAAGTGACGTTTCAGTAACCGGTCAGTCTAGTAGACGACGGGGACCTAGGGGCACCGACATCTATAAACTTATAGACGTCGGTCCTGAACAAATGGATGTCTATTTGCCTGCGGGGTAAGTGAATCGCATTAATTGCAACCATATAGACGTCGGTGTTCTCACTAATTTGATGTCTTTATGATTTAAAAATTCATATTGGCGCCGATTATAAACGTCGGTCATCTGGGTCACCGACGTCTACTTGAATTCTTCAGCTACCCGCCAGTCCTATACACATAAGTTACATGGAGGCACCGACGTCTATAAGGCGGCAATATAATTACAGTTCACCTAACTGTCAGACTGTAGACGTCCGTTAGGACGGGACACTAATGTCTATACGGTGTATCATTAATTACATCCACCTACCTTTCAGCTTATAGACGTTTGTGGTTTGGTAACAGACGTCTATACTCGACTACACATGTCACTGTGAAGGGGTGTGACGTTTATATGACGACTATTCACCTAAATGGCAGACCTATAGACGTCAGATTGAATTGTCACCAACGTCTAGGATATTATAGATGTCGGCGATTCTCCCACCTGACGACTATAGGCCTGACTTATTTACAAACTTGCCACCGGTCATTAATTTATATGGGTAATGCCCTTTAGCTGATGTCTAATGGGTGACGTTAAACAACATTTTTCCACTGATGAACTTAAGTACAATATTGACTATGGATGTGGAGATGGACCACACATAAACTATCACTAATATTTTGCAGTTTTGCATGAATTCACCATTTTTTTTATTGCGTTGTTTAAATAATTTTGGCAATATTTTTTTATTTCGTTGTTTAAAATGATTTTCGTAAATAAAGAAACATTGCAGTTTACGCAGATGCTGGCATCAAATTCACTCGCAATTCCTTACAAATACGCGTTAACAATGTCATCCATTAAAATAAGTACTACGCTTGTAAAAATGAATTTGAGAGTGATTGAATGAATAAATTTGAAAAGACTTTAGAATAAAGTTGTGTTGCTTTTTTCAAGTGATTTGAAGATGGATGTGGATGGATTTGAACGCAAAGTTTCTGAATAATTATATGGATATATTACAAAAATAATTGTTTTAATAGATTAATATATAATATTGCTACTTTACCCTTATAGTTAAATTTAATATATTATTATATATTATTATCATAAAACGTAGATTTGATTAGTTTAAATTAAGTTAAAAGGGTAATAGTTTTTAAATAAAAAATTAATAGGTGTAATGATTAAAAAATATAATGTATTTGGTTAAATAAGAGTAAAATATTTAAAACAATATATATTCATACGAAAAAGGTTAGTAAAAAAAATGACACTACCGTATATTTAAAACCTCAACACCACTCAAAATTTTATTTGTGTATCACATTGTAGGTTTTTTTAGGTATTTTCTTATCTTTTTCCACCTAAATTTCTTTTAGCTCTTGATAAAGAACTTCAAGAGGTTATTAAGTAAAGAATAAACAAACAATATAAAAAATGTTGTGAAATTTAAATATTAAGTCAAGAGGTAAAAAGAAAACAAAATTTTAGACAAAACAGTAAAGAAATTTTAAAAGACAAAAAATAATAAAATTTAAAAATAATAAAACTACCAAAAGACTAAAAAGAGGAAGACTAATTACAATCCAATATATCAATAAACCATTATTTGAATATATACTTGTACCTATTATTCTTTCTTTTCTTTTAATATATAGTACCTATTATTCTTTCTTTTCTTTTAATATATATTCGTTTTCAATTTTGACTTTCAATCACAAGTAAAAAACTAACACTAGTGAAAAAACACTATTTAACGTCGGTTATTTTGAGCTTTTTAACGTCACATTTGGAATCAACGTCTATTCCGGTGACATTAACTATACATTGGTCAGATTATCATAGACGTCTATATAGACGTCAGCTGCTTACAAAACCGACGTGTACATAAACGTCGATCATAGACTCCATAGACGTTTATATAGACATTTGTCTTGAACATACGAGACGTCTATACTCTCTAGAACGTTTTGTCCTGTGTAACTTAATGGACGTCTATTTGTGCACTGAAAGACGTCTGTAGACGTCGGTTTTTCATTAACAGACGTCTACTGGGCATTTTTTTTTAAAAAAATATTTTATTTTTCGAATAAAACCACACCTGAAAATCAGAAAATTTTCCCAGAACAATTCTTTACAATAAATATTTGCGTTTGAGTTATAAATAGATATAACTCAATAAAAAATCAATAAAATGTAATTATAAAGTTAAACTAAACCTAAGTAATGTTCAACAACAAATGTAAGTCTTGCTAGTTCCAATTTGCAGAAGATAAGTTGCCCACTCCTCCCTTAGCTGCTTTATGGTGTCTTGGGGTAAAGGAGATAAGCGTTGCACAATTAAGAAATATTCATTATGGTTTGATATATGTTCAAAGAAAATTATTGATTTGTGATGTTTTGAAAGTAAGCATGATTATTACCTCATTCCATTCGTTTGTAATGCCAGCTCGAACGATGGTCTTAATCCAAGACATCACATAGTACTCGCATTCCCAATTACCTAGCTGCTGGTTACACTAAAATGACAAAGTAAATATAGTCAATAATTAAGATCATTGAATAACATAGTAAATGATCTAGAACTATAAATGCACCCAACCTTTAGATATATGACTTGATTTAGTTGACCTCGAGATTTAGCCATTACTCTATTTACATTATAAACACAAACATATATTAATATAACTATCAAATCATAAAAAATTAAGGTCAACATGAATTTCAAAGTTATTTTTGGCGAAACACTTACCCTGCAAGCAGGTTTCTCAAGTCAGGTTTCATCTTCCCCTGCATCGAATAGAACATTACAATTGTACATTGTTTGGGAATGAGGACCAACAACTGCCAGTGAGCCCTGTTTCGAACATCATAAATAGTTAGTAAACTAATTAGTAAACTTTAATGAACTTTTACATAAAACAACACATACCCATCAATGTACGACACGAGGTATACGTCTCTCTTTGACTCAGCCATCCATGTTTGCAAATAATCTTGTTTTCTTTGAAGTGTGTTACCAGAACGTTGAATGGTCTGAGGTTCAACAACTTCGTACATGTTAGACCGACCTGTGTCTACAATGACTGTGTTCATGTACCTATATATAACAACAAAGTTAAGTTGTTAGAAACTAGTAATCTAAATAAAAATAATATGGTAGACAAAATTAACTATCTTACATGCACCATAGTTGAATAATGGAAATATTCAACATTTTGTCTCCCACAATGATCTCGGACACATCGTTGAAGTTGATATATACTGGCATATGGGTGGGGAGACCAAATACTCTAAAATCCCAGTATATTTATATTGCTCCTTTGTTGAACCTAGGACATCTTGAAATTAGTTTTTTTATAGGATCATCCCCCGCTTCAGCAATTTCATCATCTTAAGCAATTGGTGACTCATCACACATAGCCCGCTTTTGAGGACGTATGCACTGAAGATAAGATTTTCAAAGTTATGAACAAATACTTTCAAATGAAAATATAAAATTAGTAATGATAAAAATATTATACCTGTTGTGTAGCAATGTGTGTGATAATCAATGTTCTAGGCCAGGCTAAAAAACTTCCCATGGCCTCCCCCACAAATTCAACTTTTGGAGTGGGTACAGGCACTGATAACGGTCTAAAAACCGTTATTTTCATGCATAAATTTGATATCAAAACACACCTTTTGTGCCTTAGAATGAGCTTAGAATCAAGTAAAACACTTAAGTTGAGTCAAATGAGAGTCAAAAGCTGTTTTGAGAGATATTATGCTTGTTTTGCATTGTTTTGCAGGGTTTTGATGAAGAATGAAGATAGAAGTGAAGTAGAAAGGTCTTAGACTCTAGAAAGAAGGAGAAAAAGGAAGAAAAGACGAGTTTATGCATCGCTCAACGTCAAAACTGATCGTTGAGCGTTAGGATGAAAGGAAGAGCCACTATCTGGCGCCAGGGAAGTGAAGCTGAGCGTCAGAGCGATTAGAGGCAAACCGCTCAACGGTGAAACTGACTGCTGAGCGATGGTACGACTAGAGGTAAACCGTTGAGCAGTAAAATGCGACGCTGAGCGGTTTTCTGCTGGGCTTGGGCCGAATTTCTGTATTCTTTCTGCGTTATAAATAGCCTTAGTGCGATTCAAAACCTAATATTTTGGAAGGCAAAGACATCCAGAGCTGTTCTACACACCTTGGAGGAGGTTCTTTGGATGCTTAGGCTCCAATCTACCAAATTTAGGGTTTATTCTTCCATTCTTCCATTGTATTTCTTCTAGTTTCACCATGACGATGGTGAACTAAACCCTTTTGTTGTTGGGGAACAATGTAATCTTTTGAAACTCTCTTTTATTGAAATTCTTATTTTCTTTATATGTTTGCATATGTTTATTTTATCAATTGTTGGGTTCCTTACCCGTGCTTAATGTTTTTATCATTTAACTCATTCGGTAAATGTTGTTTGTCTTTATTGATACGGAGACGTACGATAATGTCATGAACTGGGGGAATTCCTTGATTATGCTAATACCGCCTAGAGATAGGGGTAGGACATTCAATTGCATTTTGCTTCCGCTTATCATGCATTATTAGTTACTAGGGGAGGCTAGAGATAACAAGTCAGTAATTAATATTAGGCTCTTTTCGCCAAGAGATTGGGTTTAGGGTAGACTAAGAAAGTTTTCATGACAATTTGATAAATAAGCTAATTAAATAAGAAGAGTAGATAAAAGAGAGTGGATAAGATGAAATTGTAAACCCCAACAACTCCATTCATCCATAGTCTTTCCTTGCCATTTGATTCATTCGCATTTGCATGTTTATTTTTGTTATTTGCATACAAAACCTAAAATCAATTTCTTCTCAAGTCTCATGCCACCAATTTACATGAACGTTAAGGCCTGAGAGTTCCTTGGGAAAATGATACTCGGACTTACCCGTTTTATTACTACTTGATAACGATCTGGTACACTTGCCAGGGACTTAACAGGCACCTATGCCTGGGGATCCCGAACCTCATCAATCATGACATGCACATGTTGGGGTGATATGGGAACACCATGAATAGTCTCGCCTCCCTCAACTACTCATCCGACATCCACAACGCATGGGGGATTCCCATCAACCAACAACTCATACTGACCGATGTACTCAGTAGGTTCAGCAGTAGAGCAGGATCCTTTGGTGCTAACAGGAGGTGGTGTGGGAGTTTCAGTGGGCACACCCAGGGTGCCCTGCGTCATGGATTTCAGCTTCTCTTCAAGCGCTTTTTGTATTTCTTTGTGTTCCTGTAGCTACTCATTGAATCGTTGCTCCATTTGGCGATGTTTTTCCTCCCACTAAAGATCCATTTTCCTTAGTGCACTTGGATTCGTTGATTGAGTTGTTTTTTGAACAGGGCCAAAGTAGTCAAGAAGACCAATCGCCCCAGGAACTGCACGTACACGTCCTGGGTGTTCCGGTTTTCCAATGGCCATTGTTAAAATGTCCTCCCTACCTTGGGGAGTAAATGTTCCCCGTGTCTGCTCCTCAACTAACTTATCCTGCACATTAAAAACATTGTGTTACTTAAATTGCAAGATATGATAAAAACATAATCAAACAATGTTTACAATTCGAACTTACATGATGGACGAAGCCCCGAAGAGATGACCGTAGGTTCGACGCGTAGTCCTCGAAGCTTCCTTCGAAACAGAAGACGCAGCGGAATGGATAGATCGAGAGAGAAACCGGAAGAGATCAAACCAAATCCGAGAAGGACAAACCGAATCTGAGAAAGGAACTCAGAGAACTAAAACCTAGACCGACAAAACCCTAGAAGAAGGGGAAAATTCAATTTGGATCGATTAATCGGTAGAAATGGTGTTTTGATCGGTGAAAATGGAAGATCTAAGTAAAGAGAGGTGTTTAAATGGTGAAAATGGTGCTAAGCAAGGAATCAATCGGTAGAAATGGTGAAAGGAGGCATTTAATCGGAAAAGATGGAAGAAATAGGTAAGGAAATGATGAGAAATGAGGTTTACCGTGACAGAGGCAATGGTCGACGCAGAGAGTTCTCGAGAGCGAACAAAGAGGTGCTACTCTGGCTCGAGAATGAACTCGAAATGAATTATCTGATGTGTGAAATGGAAAATGAACATGTGAGGAAGCGGTGTGCGACCAAAAGCTAGATGCGTGGCTGATGATGAATATTTGTCAGCGAAGGAGTGGTTTGGTGTAGACGAGTGAGAAGCATCATGGAAATTAATGGAGAAATGAAAAAATAGGAAGTGTGCTTTGGAAGGTGGTTAGAGGTCTTTGGGCTCTCTAGCCAATGACTTTCAAGAGAGAATATTTTTCTGATTTAGAAAATTCTATTCTCATTATTCTCAAAAGTACCAAATATAATAGAGGAGCTGGGTATTTATAGTGATCCATGCTCCTTGCAAGCTAGACTACAAATACAATAAAATGTAAAAAAGGACTGTGTCAGGAGGGATTCCATCATACCCTCCCTTTTAAAAAAAGATTTGTCCTCAAATCTGGCAGTCGCCTTATGAAGAAGCTCCACATAGTCTTGGGAGCATGGCCATCTTGAAGTGGCCTTATTCTTTTAGATCCACTCTTCTTCCTCCTGGATCAAACACAAATCTGCAATGTGCATAAAATATATCTTCAATTAATATCAATTCAAGGAAGAAATTTTCTTTAAACACAAGAGAATAAGAACTTCTAATATTTTGATTTCTAATCTTTGAAAATGTTAGAAGTCCAAATTCAATATTGTCTTGAGTTACTTGTTTTCTTGAAGATAACAATAACTCAAGATTTGAATTGCCATAGTTTGATAAGGTTTGCATAGAATATGGTATGACAATTGATTTGAAAGAGAAATCAAAATTTGAAGAGTTAAAAATGATTGGAAAAGATTGAAAACCTTCCCTTTTAAAATTGGGTTCCATGATTGGAGTCAAAGTTGCTCTCAGTAGCACTTCCTCCTTTTCTTTCTTTTCCCTTTCTTCTCTCTCTTTATTTTCTTCTTCTCTCCTCTCTTTTTCTCTTCTTTTCTTCTCTCTTCTTCTCTTCTTCTCTCTTCTTCTCTTCTTCTCTCTTCTTTTCTTCTCTCTTCTTCTTCTCTCTTTCTCTTTTCTTCTTCTTTCCTTTCTTCCTATTCTCTTCTCTCAATATCTCTTTTTCTTTTGTTATCCTTGATCTCTTTAAGTCTTGCCCCAAATTCTAATTCTCTCCTAAGAAACCCATGATCATTTAAACTCTCAAGAAAGATTTTTCCATCTTCAATGGAATCTCTAATTAATTCTAGGTTTCTTTTAATGCTTGAAGGCACAAACTTTCTTCTCATGCAAGCTTTTAAATCACACCAATCATGAATGAGAGACTTTCTACCTTTCCTAACATAATATTGCCTTTCATCCCACCACTCACTTGCATGTCCTTCTAACTTAGAGAGATAAATGCTAAGAACATAAGACTCACTCTCTCTATAAAACCAAGGATCAATTTTATCAACTTCTTTTTCCCAAGCTAGGTATGTTAATGCACCTATGTCTTTACCAAGGAATGGAAGATTCCTAGCTTGTTTAAATATTTCATCATTATTATCTAGAGTAGAAAACCTATATGAAGAAGACCTAGAAGAAGACCTATATGAACTATAACAAGACATCTTTGTTCTTAAAAGTTTTCTTAATCTAAAGGACTAAAAGCTTCCACTTTAGACAAGTCCCATGTAAGAGAGGTGAACCACTAGGGTTGCTTAAATACCAAGTCTTACCTTAGCTAGAAATGCCTTAAGCTACTAACTAATAATCCTTTAAACAAAAGTCACTTTTAAAATCAAAGGACATACAAACAAAGACAATCGGCAGACTCTAAGACCCCTAAAACGTACGGACTCTAATGTGACAAAGGTCACACCTACACGTGAACACAATCAAATGCAAACAAGCATATGGTGAGGCTTGTAGCTTTGGCTAACAAGACACACTCAGTTGTCTAGCTATTTAAAAGAAAGTAATCAAGTTGCCAAGAGTTTGAAAGAGCACCAAGAACTCTTCCAAAACACTTGAACTTTTTAAAGAGGCCTTTTACAAAACAAGAGCTAAAGCTAACAGTGGGCTAACACAAGCCTGTTATAAAACAAAATGAACTCAAATAAAATTACAAAAGAAAAGCAAAAATGCACACTGCTACTACGATCTTGATCCACTACTACCACGGTTCTGGTTCACTTTGTATGGTGCACTGCTGCAGAATTTTCTCATGATCAATGTTGCTTTCAACTTGCTCTTCCTAATCATGAAGCTGGTGGTTTACTCCTACAAACACATTGGAAAACATGGGTCATTGTTCAATCAAACACATTGCAGGAGAAAAACCATATGAATTATAAAAGAAACTTCCCTGTTTTAGTCGTATGCAATTGATGTAGTTAATAGGTTGCTTTTGTTCTCTAAAGACAAACTGCACACGCAATTCAACAGATCAAGCAAGCTAACAAAGTACAATTCATAACACAATCAATTTAACCAACAACTGGAACAAACATAAGCAATTAAACAACTCCCTTTATGCAAATGTTATCTCCAACTATGGTTTACATTTGTTCAGCTCACAATTCTACAATTTATCTCAACAGTACTTCCAAGGCTTTCAACTTATATGGTTGCTTCTAGCTGTTTAAGTCCAATCAGTTCAGAGCTGCATAGAATTTTCAAACCAAAAATCAACAGTCTACCCAATTCAAGCAATTTCAAACCATAACAAAGAAGACAATTTAAGCAAACAACTCCCCTATTGTTCTCTGGCCTTCATGTGTTCATCTGTTGTGTGGCTTCTAAATGCTTTTCAGAAAAAAAAAAAAACCTTCTCCCACTTAATGCTGCAGTTTTTCAATACACCAAGATCCCAGAGAAATCAAAAGAATCAATATGAATAACAACACAGTTCAAATACACACACACACAAAGTTACATCAAAATCCCACAAAATACGGATGGAAATGTACATTTGACCAGATGCAAATGGATGTGATTCAGAGCCGAAACCAGTTTGATTAAACAACAATCCTAACTAATTGAAACCTTATCAATCTAATCTGAACATGAATGATGTGATGCAATTCAGAAATTGGTATTAAAACAGTGTTGATGCACTTCTAGAAATGCTCATAAAATAATCAGCACATTATTTGCAATTCCTATGCATCTACCAAGTTCCCATACGTCTCATCAAATAAGAATCAACATTCAACATACCTAATTAAACCATGAAATCAACACTTCACTTTCAAAATAGTGAGTATATCAACGAATTCGGCAAGAAATGTTTGAAACTAAACTGAATGCAATTACAATTTAAATATTTACAAGCACAAATAGCATCACTAGGAAAGCAGTAAGAACATTCAAGCATTCAACATCTCACTAAATTCAGCAAATAGTTATGAACTAAATTGATTTCAATAATTCTTAAACAGCCACAGCTGCTCCAATTTGATCACTCAATTTCCTTTTCCTGCACAATGAACACCCAGCCAGTTAATTGCAATAAAATCTCTCTCTAATTTCCTAGCAAATTAGGCTAAAACAGCCTTACAAATCTCTCATCACTCAAGGCTTCTCTTAAGAAATGTAAATCACACAGAGGAAAGGTTTGGAAGGGAGATTCTCCCTTGTCAGTTCAAGGTTGGAGAGTCTTTTAGACCACCACCACCTAGGAGGCTACCAAGCACACAAACCTCTTTCAAATTTCCAGAAATCCAGAGTGAAATAACTTCTCAAATAATAAATGACTAGGCTAAAGCAATGGCCAGATAGAACAGACAGGACAACTAGATGATAACGGATTAAAATATCGTTATTTGCTATATGATTTCGATACTAAAAGCACCCTTTTTGACTTAGAAACTTGCTTGAACTCATATGTTTTCAGTAAATTGTGTGAATGAGAGAGTTGAGGTTGATTTTAAATGTTTTCTAACAAATTCCCCTTGTTTTAACAAAAATTGAAGCAATATTGGAAGAGGAAGTAAAAAGACATGAAGATGGAACTCAAAAGGGGTCAAAAAGGCATCAAGAAGGGAGAAAAACCGAACCCCAAGCGAGGAGAACGCAAAAATTGCGAGCTGAAGATCACCGCTCGTCGCCCGGGCGCCAGGTCCGCCGCCCGGGCGACGACCGCTCGTACCCCAGGCGACCAAAACTGGTGCCCAAGCGCCACATAAGCCTTGATTCACGCTTGGGCGAGCTCCCTGCGACGCTTAAGCGTGATTTGACCTGGATAGGGCCCTGTTTCTGCTCTGATTTGATTCTTTTGGACCAGGCCGCACTTTAGGTCACTTCTGGCATTATTTAAAGGACCTTGGGGCTCTAGGTTTTGCATCCCTCGCAGAAACAAGCATAACAATACACTCCTAGCCAAATTCTTAGCCTTTTCATTCTTTCTTTCTTCCATTGTTCATTAGGTTCCCCCATGTCTATGGGGAACTAAATTCTATTTGTCGTTGGGGAATGATGTAACCTCGTAAACTCTCATGTATTTGAATTTGTTCTTAATTCTATATGCTTTATTTCATTAATTGTTAGAGTAATTTATCTGTTCTTACTGCTTGCTTATACAATAGCATGATCTGTGATTTGCATGAGTGTCGGGAGGTTCCTTACAAATCAGGTCCTTGTTAAATTACTCCTAAGGGTTATATTGCTCAGGGATGAGGGTATGATTCCTTGTCATCTTAACCTCTTGATCTTCACATCTTTTTACCAGGAATGCTAGGAATTGTATGAACTGGTAATTAAGGACAGGCTTATTGACCGAGGGATCGGGTTTAAGTGTTTTAGTGAGGGACGTTGGCATTAATGAATAAAGAAGAATTCTTGCATACACGAGAGGGAACTTGGTGAAGTCTAACCCCAACAACATATTCATCTCATATCAATCAATCTCTATTCATCTCTGTGCTATTTTGCCATTGATCACTTTTACTTTGCTTTATTTTATTTTCTTTGCAAAACAAACCATGATCTCTTTTTATTTTTAAGTCTTAATTAATATTGTTTTCACACAACTGTTCAACGCCGAGAGTCCTCTGGGATACGATACCTTGTCTTATCATTTTATATTACTTGTGCGACTCGGTACACTTGCCGATTTGCCCCAACAAGTTTTTGGCGCCGTTGTCGGGGACTCACGGTTTAAGCTATTCTTTTTGTGTGATTCTTGATTGATTTTGACTTTATTTTATTATATTTTATTTTATTCCATCAATTTTAATTTTCCATTTTTATTTTTAGTTTTCAATCCCAATTTCCATTTTTATAAAAAAAAAGAGGGAAAACTTACAATCTCTGAATTATATTTTTATTACTAACAATCTCTCTCTAGAATTTCTATGCAAGTCTCACAATATGCTCTAACAGGATGCATTTCTACCAAGGTGATTTCAACTACTGGTGGGAACCTTACCCAAGCACAAATCAAAGTCAATATGAGCAAGATGGAGGACTATTCTCTAGTCCACCACAACCTGATAGTACTACAAAGCTTGAGGAGACTCTCCAACAATACCTGAAGGACTCTATCTCATTTCGGAAAAATATTCAGGCCTCATCAAAAATTTTTTGGGTTTAGTGCAAGGTCCTAAGTCAGATGCTGACTGAGATCACAAACAACCAGAGGCCTCGAAAGGATTGCAAAGATGTTGTCATTGAAAGTGACAAAGTCCCAAATGAGGAAAGAGAAAAAGAAGAAAAAGAAGATGAGAGAAAAAAAGAAGAGAATTTGAGCAATGAAGAGTAAGAAGAAGAAGAGAAAAAAGATGAGATAAAAGTAGAGAGAAGAAGAAGAAAGTTTGAGTGAGAAAGAGAAAGAGGTAGTAAAGGAAGAGGATGAGAGAAAAGAAAAAGAATGTTTGATAGAAAAAGAGAAGGAAGTAGAAAAAGAGAAAGAAGGGGTTGAGAGAGAAGAGAAAAAAATTAAGAAAAGTCTTTTTTGTCCTAAAGAATGTCCCAAGGAGAAAAAGAAAGAGGGGAAGGATGAAAGCAAAAAGAAAGAATCATATGAAAACCCCTCTCCTCACCCAAAGAAGGATCATAGGAAGAAAAAGGAAAAACAGTTTGAGCGTTTCATGGAAATCTTCAAGAAATTGGAGATTAAAGTTCTTATGATTGGGACACTGCAACAGGTTCCTAGGTATATTAAGTTCATAAAAAAATTCAACAAAAAGAAAAAAATATCTTGAATCTAGTTTTTGAATTTTTTTATCTTTTATTTTGATTTATTTTATTTTATTTTTTTTTCTTTTATTTGATTTTAATTTTTTATGTGATTTTATTTAATTTGATTTGATTTGATTTGATTTTATTTTATTTCATCTTATTTTATTTTTTATTTGATTTGATTTGATTTGATTTGATTTCATTTTATTCTATTTGATTTTATTTGATTTCATTTGATTTGATTTGATCTGATCTTATTTTATTTGATTTTATTGTATTTGATTTCCTTTTATTTTATTTTATTTTATTTTATTTTGTTTTGTTTTATTTTATTTTATTTTATTTTTTTATTTTTATTTTTATTTTTTGTGTGGTTTGGATTTGATTTTATTTTTGTGTGTTTGAGTTGTTTTTTTCTTTAGGTTATGCACTGCTTCTGATGGCAGTACTGGCAGTCTACTGATGGATGCTGATGAAGAAGAAAAAGATTAACATCTACTGAAGGATGTTGATGAGAAAGATTTGCATCTACTGATGGATGCTGGAATAGTTTTAGAGAGCATCTACTGATGGATGCTGGAAGAGTTTGAGAGAACATCTACTGATGGATGTTAGGTGATTAGACATCTACTGATGGATGTCAATGAAGATGAGAAAGATTGNTGTCTACTGAGGGATACCAATGAAGACAAGAAGAATTAGCATCTACTGATGGATGCTATGTGATTAGACATCTACTGATGGATGTTACTAACAACATCTACTGATGGATGCTATGATGATGAACTTATTGGGTCAAGCTAATGACGTTAAAGAAGCGCTTGCTGGGAGGCAACCCAGTGCTCTAAACCTTTACTTTTAATTTTTAATTTTTAATTTTTAGTTTGAATGAATTAAACTGCTTTGATTCAACTATGCTTTGTTTTGTGTGACAAGTTTGGTTTCTGAAAATTTTGGGTGTTTGATTAAAGTTAAGATGTTGCATGATAAGACAGGTGCTTGAATAAAGTTTGATTGAGATACTGTGCAGGTTGTTTTTTCTGAATATAAGAACTTGTGAGTTTACCTGTGGGAGTTTTGAGCTTCAGAGTTGTTCTTAAATAATTGTTGTTACTCTGAAAGCATAAATGATTTTGCCCAAATTTTCTGTGATTGAACTACTTGCCTGCAGGTTTCATATGATCAAGGCCATATTTTGTTATCCCCTATTCTTTTGGCCTTCAGAAAATATGTTGCCCACTGAAAAGAGAACAAATTTTTTCTAACCTTTGAAAAACCATTTTGAAAATTTTTACCTTGAGTTAAGGTGAGAACATTTTATGAGGTATTGACAAAGGTTCAAGTTTCGGGTTACCAGGACACAAACCACTTCTCTAAGAAGTGAGCAAGCAAAAGAAAAAGCAAATGAAAAGCTGAAAAAGGCAAAAGAAAAAGAAAAGTGATAAAAGAAAAATTCAAAGAAGAAAAAGAAAGAGCTCACTACAAGGGAAGGCTGGGAAAAAGATAAGAGAGTTGTCCTTAAAAAGAAGAATTCACAAATGCCTCTCTTAACTCAAGGAACTTTACGGACCAGAAAAACCAATTTCCTTCTTAGCCCAACCAAGTTATAAGCCATGAAAAGCCCTTATGATGACAACCTGTTTTTGAGTATGTTTGATTATGGGTAAATGAAAGGCAAAACTAATTTTTGTGACATTGTAACAACAGAGAGAAACACCACACCATACACTTGTGAGTTGAGTGAGACAGTTTTGAATGCTTGAGTGAAACACTTTCTCTAGTGAGGAATAGTTCTCTGAATTTCTGATTGCATATTTGCTAGGTTGATTAATCACTATTAAGGATAGTACCTGAAACATCTGCAAATCTTGACTAAGACCTTATGCTGGACTTTATGAAAGTAATTTCTTGTCTTGAAAAGTTTTTGAAAAAGGTTGAGTCATTGTAGTGATGGTTTTGAAAAGCTAAGTTGCATTTTGTTTGCTTGAGGACAAGAAAAGTTCTAAGTTTGGGGTTGTGATAACAGATTAAAATACCGTTATTTGCTATATGATTTTGAAACTAAAAGTACCCTTTTTGACTTAGAAACTTGCTTGAACTCATATGTTTTCAGTAAATTGTGTGAATGAGAGAGTTGAGGTTGATTTTAACTGTTTTCTAATAAACTTCCCTTGTTTTAACAGAAATTAAAGCAATATTGGAAGAGGAAGTAAAAAGCCATGAAGATCGAACTCAAAAGGGGTCAAAAAGGCACCAAGAAGGGAGAAAACCCGAAGCCCGGGAAAGCACCAGGCGAGGAGAACGCAAAAATTGCGAGTTGAAGATCACCGTTCGTCGCCCGAGCGACGGACCTGGCGCCCAGGCGACCGCTCGTAGCCCAGGCGACCAAAACTGGCGCTGAAGCGCCACATAAGCCTTGATTCACGCTTGGGCGAGCTCCCTGCGACGCTTAAGCGTGATTTGACCTGGATAGGGCCTTGTTTCTGCTCTGATTTGAGTCTTTTGGACCAGGCCGCACTTTAGGTCACTTCTGGCACTATTTAAAGGACCCTAGGGCTCTAGGTTTTGCATCCCTGGCAGAAGCAAGCATAGCAATACACTCCTTGCCAAATTCTTAGCCTTTTCGTTTTTTCTTTCGTTCATTGTTCATTAGGTTCCCCCATGTCTATGGGGAACTAAATTTTATTTGTTGTTGGGGAATGATGTAACCTCGTAAACTCTCATGTATTTGAATTTGTTCTTAATTCTATATGCTTTATTTCATTAATTGTTAGAGTAATTTATCTGTTCATACTGCTTGTTTATACAATAACATGATCTGTGATTTGCATTAGTGCCAAGAGGTTCCTTACAATTCAGGTCCTTGTTAAATTACTCCTAAGGGTTATATTGCTCAGGGATGAGGGTATGAGTCTTAGTCGTCTTTGTTATGAACTGGTAATTAAGGACAGACTTATTACCAGGAATGCTAGGAATTGTATGAACTGGTAATTAGGGACAAACTTATTGACCAAGGGATCGGGTTTAAGTGTTTTAGTGAGGGACGTTGGCATTAATGAATAAAGAAGAATTCTTACATACATGAGAGGGAACTTGGTGAAGTCTAACCCCAACAACATATTCATCTCATATCAATCAATCTTCATTCATCCCTGTGCTTTTTTGCCATTGATCACTTTTACTTTGCTTTATTTTATTTTCTTTGCAAAACAAACCATGATCTCTTTTTATTTTTAAGTCTTAATTAATCTTGTTTTCACACAATTGTTCAGTGCCGAGAGTCCTCTGGGATACGATACTTGGTCTTACCATTTTATATTACTTGTGCGACTCAGTACACTTGTCGATTCGCCCCAACACCAGATCAATGGAAACTGACAACACAACAGATATATTGCCTAAGACAACTCTAGATCAGATTACAAAAGCAAACAAAAGCTCAATTAAAGAAGTGCAGAACAAATTTCACATATGATGGACAAAACCAGATTGAGCAATCAAGACAAGCACGAAAAATTGGATTGCAAACACAGTGGCACAACAAAGAGACCTTATGAAGAGTGCTAGAGCAGATTAAAATTGCAATAAACCCAAACAAGCTATAGCAGAATTGGAAATATATGCCAATAAATTTTGATTGAAATTGTTTGATGTATTGTCTCAAAGAAAAACTCAATTTGGTGCACCAACATTAGTGAATTCACTTGCACGGCCAGTCAGCTTTTTGTACTTGATACAACTTGATTTTATGATATTATTTTTATCTTTTCTTTTCTTTTGAAATGTTGAATTCACTGGACCAAGCTTTTGCTACAAGTGTGAATAATTGATATGCACCAAATCAAATTGATCAATCAAAATTTATTTTGTGTAACTTGTTTTTGAAAGAAAATTTGATTAAAATTGGGGTGTGACACATGAAATTATGTAGAATTGGAGCTAATCACAATTGCTTTGCAAGGACAAGTTTGTTTTATCAAAATAAACTTGCTAGCACGGTTTTTGGATGCAAATACAGCACCTATCAAAATATGACTAGCTCGATTCCTTTTATGCACCAGAATTTCACAACTACACCAACCAAATTTAAATGCATAGATTCAATTGTCCTATAAACTCTGAATTATATCCATTTTCAACTCTAAAAATTGATTGAAAATGTTGGAATTGAGTACAAGAGATTCAACAATGATCTAGATACTAAATCAGATTTAAAACCCGTAAAATTTGACTACACAAAGAAGTGCATCTCGGTCAAATGCAGATTTAACATCAGCGAGTGTTCCATTTGATGCATCACACCAATTACAAACACAATTTAAGTGTTAGTTCAGTGTGCATCTAGTACTAACTCATTTGCTTCATTCATTCACAGTTTCAGCATGCAACAAATGTAGTTCATACGTGCAGATCAAATCAATTACACAGATTATGCAGATCCTTGCAACCTTCACGGTTTCACACCAGAATTCAAAAATAGAATCACTTTGTGCTACAATTGGCACTGCCTTATGGTGGATTTCAAGATGCACTAAGTGCTTCTACTGAAAATCCAAACCGTGACAGATTTATCCAGGCACAACATTGAACTTCAGAATTTATGACATTTTAAGCAATAAAACATGGCTTTTGACAAACAGAAAAGGATTTAGAAAATAAAAGACTCAATCAAACAAGTTTAACCGAATTAAAATGATGGAAAACTGACTCAAGGCACAACAAACACAAATCAAGCAATCCTTATCAGAAATTGGAAACCTAAACAAAGAACACAAACTTCACTAAAGATGCACAAAATACAATAGATCAAGACAATAAAGGAAAAATGAACAACACGAAAATGAACAAAACAAAACACACAGAAGATGACATACAACAGAAACGCGAATCAAATACAAACTAAGAATCAAAAATCGAAACAGAGATACTTAACTCTTGTAGCATGGACGCAACCTGAGCTCTGATGACACTTGATGGACGAAGCCCTGAGAGATGACCGTAGGTTCGACGCGTAGTCCTCGAAGCTTCCTTTGAAAGAGAAGACGCAGCATAATGTATAGATCGAGAGAGAAACCGGAAGAGATCAAACCAAATCTGAGAAGGACAAATCGAATCTGAGAAAGGAACTCAGAGAACCAAATCCTAGACTAACAAAACCCTAGAAGTAGGGGAAAACTCAATTTGGACCGATTAATCGGTAGAAATGGTGTTTTGATCGGTGAAAATGGAAGATCTAAGGAAAGAGAGGTGTTTAAACGGTGAAAATGGTGCTAAGCAAGGAATCTATCGGTAGAAATGGTGAAAGGAGGCATTTAATCGGCAAAGATTGAAGAAATAGGTAAGGAAATGATGAGAAATGAGGTTTACAGTGACGGATGCAATGATCGACGCAGAGAGTTCTCGAGAACGAAGAAAGAGGTGCTACTCTTGCTCTAGAAAGAACTCGAAATGGCCGATCTGATGTGTGAAATGGAAAATGAACATGTGATGAAGCGGTGTGCGACCAAAAGCTAGACGTGTGGCTGATGATGAATATGTGTCAGCGAAGGAGTGGTTTGGTGTAGATGAGTGAGAAGCACCATGGAAATTAATGGAGAAATGAAAAAAATAGGAAGTGTTCTTTGGAAGGTGGCTAGAGGTCTTTGGACTCTCTAGCCAATGACTTTCAAGAGAGAATATTTTTGATTTAGAAAATTTTATTCTTGTTATTCTCAAAAGTACCAAATACAATAGAGGAGCTGGGTATTTATTGTGACCCATGCTCCTTGCAAGTTAGACTACAAATACAATAAAATGTAAAAAAGGACTGTGTCAAGAGGGATTCCATCTTTACAATTCTCGGTGAGATCATTGCGGCTGAGGCAGATGTCATGTCCCCATCTGATTTCGTCCGAGCAGCCTTCCACATCTCGTACCTTGTAGGTGGAGGTGCTAGGTCCGGGGACTCAAGCCCCAAGTCATCCGTTCGATTCTTTCTAATTTTCTTCTCCAGTTTGGCATAACCACCTCGTGATAACACGTGTGGTGCATCATTTAGCCTTTGCTTTTCTTGGGCGGCTAACCTTTTACCCTCTAAAACCATTTATATGCATAACTATATAATAATAAAAACTGCTTTGAAGACTTTGTTGGTTAAGATAAATACCTGACGAAACTGCATCCATTCTTCTTCTGTGAAGGAATAATGCTGAGATGGATTCTCATGTTGTCTGTCTCCAAACACATACAGACGTGTCAGCCTTGTCTTGAAATTCCTTCATCTCTTACATATCTGCGATAAGACTTTCTTCCTCGTCTCAAGTGTGTTTGGAACATCATATTTTAGTTGTTTAAAACAAGGAACATGTGAATGACATAGAAAGATCAAAGGAATAAGTATATAAGGAATTTTTTTTAAAGTAACCATACCTGAACATCTTGCCATAAGAGGTTTTTCTCGACCTCTAGGACGTCATCCCAAGTTGGATAAAGGATAGAAACATGGGCAATGGCTATCTTACCCAGATAACTACTAAATCTATCAGCATTTGGCCCTGATACCACACCGGTTCTGGGGTCAATCTCAAGATGTCTCCTCTACCCAGGAACTTGTCCCAATGTCGCTTCTGGCAAACATGTCATTCCTCATGTATGTCTGGTCTGTCTTGATGCCGAGTCTGAGGTCTACATACCTGAAAAATATATACAAGGTTAGTATGAATTGAAATTGAAATATTCATCTGAATATAAGTACATATAAAGTCTAAACGAAAAACAAGACGTTACTTATTAAGATATTGTTTTCTCCCAGATCCCTTCATCGTGATCACTACGAATTGCATGTATGTCATCAACAACGTCATCAACCGAGTCTTCAATGGGTCTTGATGTGCCACATGTTGTCTCAAGTATATCAAGAGATTCTTCATCATCAATCACGTGCATGTTTTTTCCTTCCAAAACCACTGACCATTTTTCATTCGCTGGATCACTAACGTAGAATATTTGCTTTGCTTCACTTGCCATAATAAATGGTTCATCAGTGAAACTCATCTTTTTAAGATCTACCAATGTGAAACTAGAACCATCTGTAATGATTCCAGAATTTATATCAACCCATTTACACTTGAAAATGGGGACTCTAAACCTCACATAATCCACCTCCCATATTTCTTGTATTACTCCAAAATGACTAATTGATGTAGTGATTGGATTTTTGTCTTTAGAACTAGAGAAGTGCACTAACTCAACTTTTAGTGTAACCCCACTATTTTGAACTCTACTTTTGTCATCTTCTTCGTTTGTCTGAAAAGAGATATTGTTAATATAGTACCCACCATATGTAATGACATCTGTGTTCGGCCCCCGAGATAACCTCAATAGAGTTTTAGAAACATGTGGAGTCGCATAAATCTTTTTCTTAAACCATTGTAAGAAGGTTTTGACATGTTCATTAAGATGCCATTTTTCACTCATTCTTGGGTGTGATGCCTTTATTTCATTAACGTGTTCAGAAATGTAAGGAATAACATCATCAGTGTTGTTTAAGATGTACAAGTGAGCTTGATCAACTTCTTTTCTACTCACCATTTGAATCCTCACACCATGACCCTTACCTTCACATTTTCCTTCATGTATGCTCTTGGGTAGACCCACTGGTTCACAACTTGGCATGTAAGCTGGACAAAATTCAATGGCTTCTTCTGCAATGTATCGCTCTATGATTGAAGCTTCTGGTCTATACTGATTCTTGACATATCCCTTTAAGATTTTCATGTATCTTTCAACAAGGTACATCCACCTTAAGTATTCCGGCCCACACATTCGAATTTCTCGGACTAGATGAACTATCAAATGAACCATGATATCAAAAAAAGAAGGTGGAAAATACATCTCCAATTCACATAGTAGTCTTATTCCTTCATTTTCTAATTGATCTAAACATTGAGGGTCATCAACTTTTTTGGCATTAAAGAACAAACACAAACGTGTCAGAATACCCTTAACAAAAGGAGGTAATATGCCTCAAATAACAACTGGTAACAATTGTTGCATCAATATATGACAATCATGAGATTTTAAACCAACTAACGTTAGCTCTTGCACAGAAACAAGGTTACTAATATTTGAAAAATAACCTTGTGGAACCTTCACACTTCTTAAAAAGCTACAAAAACTTTGTTTTTCTTTTTTAGAAAGAGTGTGACAGGCTGGGGGCAGATAGGTGCGTCTTCCTATTGTCTGTGGCTGTAACTCAGTTCGGATTCCCATATCAGCCAAATCTTGTCTTTCTTTTATTCCATCTTTGGTCTTCCCTTTCACGTTTAATAAAGTTCCGATGACACTGTCACAAACATTTTTTTCTACGTGCATCACATCAATACAATGTCTAACATCAAGTTTAGACCAATAAGGAAGATTAAAAAATATTAATCGTTTCTTCCAAACATTTTTTGCAGATGTTCTTTTACGATGTTTTCCGAATACAATGTCAATGTTTTTTACTTCGTTGTACACTTCTTCATCATTTCGGGGTTTGCACAAAACCTCATCCTCGGCACTTCCATTGAATGCTTTTTTCAATCTACGATAATGGTGATTTCGAGGAAGGAATTTCCGATGTCTTGTATAAACTGTCTTCTGACCATGCTTCAATTGAAGGTAACTAGTGTTTTCTTCAAAAATCGGACATGCAAAATGTCCCTTAACACTATAACCGCTCAAGTTTAAATAGGCTAGGAAATCATTTATAGTGCAAAACAACATTGCACGCAAACAAAAATTCTCTTCAACATCTGAATCAAACACTTCCACACCTTCTTCCCACAACAATTTCAAATCATCAATTAAAGGTTTCAAGTAAACATCAATGTCATTGCCAGGTTGTTTAGGACCAGATATCATCATTGACAACATGACATATTTTCTCTTCATGCACAACAAAGGAGAAAGATTGTGTATCATGAACATAACTGGCCATGAACTGTCTTTGCTACTTAAGTTCCTATGTGGATTCATACCATCAGTTGCAAGTGCAAGTCTTAAGTTTCTTGGATCTGCACTAAATTCTGGAAATGTTTCATCGATCTTCTTCCACTATGGTGAATCTGCTGGGTGTCGAAGAAGATTATCGCACTTTCTTCATAAAATGTGCCATTTAAGGTTCTTTGCATCCTCCTTAACAGAGAACATATGTTTGAACCTAGGTATTATAGGTAAATACCACATCACCTTACCAGGTGCACCATCATTACCTTCTTCACCAGTGTTTTTGTCAGATTTCTTTTTAAAACGGCTTAAACCACATGTTGGACAATACTTTAGCAAAGCAAATGTACAAAACCCAATCATTGGGGCAAGCATGTATCTTCTGATATTTAAGACCCATTGGACATAAAACTTTTTTGGCCTCGTAGTTACGAATAGGAAGAGTATTATTTTCTGGAAGCATCTCCTTCAGCAACTCCAACAACTCTGTGAAACTTTTATCGGTTCATCCGTTCTTTGCTTTTAAACTAAACAACTTCAAAGTTGCAGACAAACGTGTAAAGTTCGTGCAGCCTGGGTACAATGGTTGCTCTGAATCGTTGATAAGAGAATCGTACAAATTAGCTCTTCTAAAGTTATCTTCACCAACATCACGTATCATGTCCTCTAAATGATCACTCATCCATTCTTCCACATAATTTGTTCCTCGTGACGTCATAGGTTGGTCTAGTACTTCTCCATGCCAAGTCCAAATGGTATACGATCTCGTTATGCCGAACATGAATAGATGATCATGCAAATTGCCTAAGTCTTGTCATATTTGATTAACACAACGAACACAAGGACAAAAATATGTCCCGTTTACAGACTTTGCATTTTCTTTAACATATTGCAAGAACACCGAAACACCCTTCTCATATTCTTCAGAGATGCGATGTGCATTCATCCAGCTTCGATCCATACTATGTTCGTAACATAGTTCATCAGTATAAATTTCTTAACTCTCATAAGGTAAGGCCATACCCATTCAGGAAAAATATTTTTCATAAATTGCTAAGACATGGGCAAAGAAGTCTACATCATAAATTTGATAAAATTTCGGCAACATTTCGCATTGGTCTCCGAAATACACGAAATGAGAGTAGTCACAAGAATGACCACAATCATATATGCATCCGGAGAACAACACAAATAATGAACCGAAATTTCATCAATCTTATGCATAAACTCTAACGTACATGTTATAGCAAATTTATGAAAAATAATTTTCCCAAACTGTCCAATCAGACAATTCAAAATTGAATACAAACGATTAAAAAATTTCTCGTTTGTATTAAATTTCAAACGGGAACTAGATTTCACTCAATGATTTGATAGTAATAATGTAACATGCTAATTATAATAACATAACTTTTGACATGCATATAATAAAAATCTCCAAACACATGCATGACTAAATGTCAATATGAATTCATGCAAAAAAAGCCAATAAAATGCATATTCACAAATGTCAATGACATGCATACACAAAAGCCAATAACATGAACACACAAAAGCCAATAATATACATAGACATTAAGTTTTCCATGAAGAACCTAACCTTTTCAGAAGAATAAATTAGCAATAGAGGAAAATGAAGGACTGCACGCCAAATTATATCTCAGAAATGCAAGCCAAAAACGGTCTACAACGCCACCCAACAACACAAAGAAACTGCAACAAAACGCAACCAAATCAAATTTTAATCGGTTCAAATCAAAGGTTTTTCATTAAAGACTAATGTAATCGAAGCAAAACAACATTTAAACGGTGTAAAACGAACCTCTCAATGTCGAAGCGGACCAAAGCTTTAGGAAGAAGACGATGAATACTAGTAACTGATCGCAGGTTCGCATTTTGTACTATAATGTACTATAGACGTCGGTTAAGATTACTAACCGACGTCTACATCATCATAGACGTCAGTGCTATCACTAATTTGACATCTTTATGATTTAAATATTAATAATGGTACGGATTTTAGGTGTCCGTTGCATGGAGGCCCGACGTCTATACAATCGTAGATGTCACCAACTTTACAGCCGACGTCTATATGGCAGAAAAATTATTACAATTCACCTAACTGTCAGGCTTTAGACGTCAGTTCTAAGTGGGCATCGACGTCTATATGGCAGAACATTAATTACATGCACCAACCTGTCAAGCGAGAGACGCCGACTCCCAGCTACTCGACGTTTAAATGACGGCTATTGACCTTCCCGGTAGAACTACAAACGTCTCCTGTTCCCTTGGGACGTCTAAAGACGAGTATAGACGTTGGTGTTGTTCTACCCGACATCCAAAGCGCGACTATTCACCTCCCTGCAGACCTTTTAGACGTCCATGTGCAGTGTGCCCAACGGCTGTAGTGTTTGAGACATCGGTTATCCAGATAACCGACTTCTCTGCGTCTGATTTATTTACCAATTTGCCACCGGTCATCATTCAACGTCAGTGCACCCTCTAACCGACGTCTAGAGGGTGACGTTAATAAGCATTTTTCCACTAGTGTAAATTAACTGTCCTTCAAAACCAAAACTCATACAAAATCAAAGTAAAAAAATAATTAGAACTACAATTAAAAAAGAAATCAAATAATTTCTACGGATCAAATAATAAAATACATAATTTTAAGTATTTTTTAAATTGTGATGTTTTTAATTAAGTTTTTATTAAAAAAATATGTTCTACAAAGTATTTAAAATATTTTTTTTATTATTTTTATCTAAATATTCTGGTTGATTTTGTGATAAATATGAAGATGAAAAAAATAAATTAATCGACAAGTTACAGATAAAGATAAAAGTAACTATAATTTCATCTTGTTGATAATAAAATCAAATAGGCGAATGCTTAAACAAAAATAAGAGTATTTCAAATAATTAATTTTTAATAAAAAAATAATTAAAAATATTTAGATTTATAAATATACTGAAAATTTAAGATCATATAATAAAAGTAATGGATTTAGTGCACCTAACCAATACATTCTCATAATAAGGAGGAATATCTATGATTTAGTGAATATAGAACTCGGCCTATAATAAATGAATCTTAATTCTCGATTTTGGTCTTTTATATAGAACTTGTTGGGCATTTGGGCTATCGGGCTTTTTCTTTGGAGCATGGGTTCTTTCCTTCTGCACCTCCCTTCTTTTATTGGGGTCATCAGTCCCTTGATGGTGTTTAAGCTACATTTTTTTTTTATCAGCGTGTTGAAGCTACAGTTAACAAGTTTTTCTTACACTTCTTTCTTTTTCTCCTTTTCTTGAGGAACGAGGATAGCACAACACACACCTAATAAGAATAAAATCTCTTAAGTGAATGAATTTTTATAGTTTTTTTAAAAAAAAAGAAAATAAAAATAAAAAATTACTATTAAATAAATATAAAAAAAATTTATATGTATCAAAAGTATATTTTTTTTTTGTTGAGTGTAGAAAGTTTTAAGGAACAGTAATTCTATAATAAAAATTATATTATATATTTTAACACAGTAAAATACCATTTTACAATTGCATGTTCATAAACGCATCAGGTGCATTGTTTTTGTTTTGCCCTAAGGATATGACCCATAGTTGATAATCTCTTTTTTTATACACATGGTTAGGATTGAATCTCAATTAACATACTCAAGAGATTCAACATTCCACTAACCGCGATGCACTTTGTTGGTAGGAGGATTCAAACACACTATGAAATCATCTTAATTACTGATACACTCTTGATTATATATATAATCTCTGCTCCAATTGTAATGAAACGTTGTATGCATGGTAAGTGGAGATTGATATATAGCTTCTACAGATCCCATTGCAAAGACCTTCTCGAGACACAGTAGGACACATTAATGGTGGTTGTTCCATCAGGAGCGGGAGGATAATATGGTGAATCTTCTGCATATTCTGTTGGCATTGACATCCAATGCAGACTGGTTTTCCAATCTGCTTCTCTCAGAACCCTTAGTATTTCCTTCACCACCACTTTGCTTCCCTCTGCTGATAGATGAACTCCATCCCTAACCAGAATTAATAATGTAACAGATCACTTAATCAGTTCTCAAATAAGATGTGATTTAAAATAGAAAAGTTTTGTGAATATATATGTACTCACGTGAAGCTAACATCTAACCAGTCATCCCTTGTCTGAATTGCAGACCACAGATTAATGGCCTTGACGTTCAGCTCCTCACTGAGCTCCATTAGTGCGTCTGCATATTCTCCGCAGGATTCATTGGTTCTTCCTGACTGCGTTGCACTGCATTCAGATGGAGATGAGATATACAGCTAAAGCGTGTTACTTTTAGCAGAAATGTTCTGTATTAGTGTAAAAACACCACTATCTATATCTCTCTATATAAACAATGCCTGCAAAAAAAATCAAAGGTATATGTATAAGCAATAACAGGAAGATTATTTGTACCTGAGCTTTTTGCGGAGTTGCTCTTCATTGATGGGAGGAGATGTGAGAAATATAATGCGAATATGGTCTGAGAGGCTCTGACAAATATTTTCATATATATATGTCAACTGTTGCAGAATCAAATATTACAGAGAAAAGACAAAAATACTATTGTATGACATGATTTTTCTTGTTGTGAATAATGTTTGGTATGAAAGATTAAGTTTTTACCTTAAGATGGTTAGCGATCTTCTTCATGTTTTCAAGATATTCTTGGAGGGGAACGTGAGGACCAAGACCAGAAGGGTGAGGGTGAACGGAATCATTACCACCAAAGTACACAATCACCAACGATGGTTGCACAGGAGCATCCTATGTTCAAGAAATTAACCAAGACTCACTAAGAATCGCCAAAAGTAGAACTCATCACACATTATCTAAACCAACATCTCTTACTTCACATACATGATTCGCAGATAAATAAAACTATTAAAAGGAAAAATTGAAATTGAATGAGACTATACTTGCTGAATGCTGTTTAAACCTAAGACAATTTAGATATCAGGTTCTCATTGCTATAAGTAGATCAATTCAATGGGTTTTGACCTTTATGGATTGGTGTCATTACTGAAATTTGATGTTTTTAAAGAACAGAAAATAGAATAAAGAAGATTTATATAGAAACAAAATCTACGTGACATTGAAGATCTTTTTTTTTTGTGTACCTTGGGGAAAACTTCATCCAAAACATTCAAAGCTTGCCTTGAATTCCAACCTGAATATCCTCGCAATACTATGTCCGCCTGGCCATGTCAACGTGAGATAAAAACAAGGATTTTAGAGAAAAACTATATATAAAAACAAGTTCTTCGTATATCTTCTGACAGTGACCTCAAATATAATATATTTACCTCCATTATTTATGTTTTACTTATCTTTTAATTTTACTCATTATTTTTCATATGTATAACCTATATCGTATTTAATCTTTTTAAATATGAATTATCCATTATACATAGTAACTAAAGGTTTTGACAGATTAGTAGGTTTAGTGAGTTTGTTGAAGTGTATATTGAATCTAATGCACAAATCGACGTCCAATAAGTTACAGTGGATAAAACGTTCCAGAGCGTATAGACGTCTTTTTTGTTGACGCTTCTATATTAACGTGTCTATTGTATCTATGACAGACGTCAATTTACACGTCGTCTGTGTATAAAACCAATGTCTATATAGACATTTGTGATAATCTGACTGATGTATAGTTAACGTCATCCGAATTGACGTCGGTTCTATAAGTGACGTCAAAATCTCAAAATAACTGATGTTAAACAACACTTTTGCATTAGTGATTGAATATATGGAAGTGTTAGAATGAAAATGGAGGAGAAAGAGAAAAACCTTTCTAGCATACAAAGCGGCTAGAATAGCACCCCAACCACCATTGTCGAAACTAAACTGCACTATAGAGGAGCCAAAGAGCACAATCTGAGGTCTCATGGGGCCAACCATATTTTGTTTCTGAACTCTTTGACTCCCCTAAACAAAGCAACTACACTCTGTTCATGTATGATGAAATAACACTGAGAATGAGATCCAATTTATAGATGTAGATTAGTGTTGCCACGTTTTTGGTCGGCACCAAAACTGTACCTTAAGCCATATTATATTGCCATTTCATCATGCTCCAGGCCTCAAACCCTACCAATACAATATTATTCTCAAATTGCTTCATAATTGGATTCTGAATATTCCTGTGAGGGTCCAATAACTTGTACAGTTATACTTAACATCTCTTTAAAAGACAAAAACTAATGTATCCAACCTCATTCATTGTGTTGGAGAATACTAAAGGCTAAAACATAGGAATCTGTGTCAACATGCTCTACCAAATTATTTAACACCACTTTCAAGGATTTATCACCCCTTATCTCCAAAAATATCTATTTTAATCACTCATAATTTACAAATTTTTGGCATAATACTTTGATGCCAATACTTGTTCTCATCACACCCATCATATAATCAATAGTAAGAAAAACATTCTTTCTTCTAATACACTTGTTTAACAAATTAAAACATAATATCATTGTATAATGCTAACATTAATAACCAAAAAATTGTTGATTTCTTATTTAAAAGGTTTAGGTGTATAGGATTATAAAAGCTCACATGCCAGAGCAATCCTCCAAGCTTAAACAAACACCCTATAGAATCTTCCATACATTATTCTTTAACCGTCTTTGTTCATAATCAAATTCTTAATCTCGTCCTTGTATGGCGTAAGTCTACACATACCGGAACAACCTTTATTAATTGTAGTAAACTTTTAATTTAATTAAGAATAAAAACAAAACATAATCTCATTCCTAATAATAAATCATTATCTTTGTTGGTCTCTTGTACGATCATTTAATTTTATTAAAAAAAAAAAATCAATCTTTTATAATATACTCGCTGTATTCATTTTCTAAAAACGTAATGATTATTTACGTATATTTCACTTCGTTAAATCTATTTAATAAAGAAAGTAAATTTATTTATTATTACATTGAGTTTTAGATCTGAATTTTTCTCAAGTTTAAAGACCATGTGGCTGTAAAAACTAGGATCCTTGTTCTTTGGATAGGGTAAATGATTTTAGACTAAAGCCACTTTTTAAATGGTGGCAACTTGTGTGAAGTTAGGTAAAGCTGTTTTTCTTCTTAATTTTCTTAACTTTCTAACTTAAAAGTGTAAAAAACTCCTCGTAGGAGTATTTGGAGAGTATAAAAGTCAATGAAAGTGACTCAAACGTGTAAAGACTCATTTTAGAAATACTTGCAAGCAAAAAATTATAAATATGTTTTCAGTTTAAATGCTCTCTCTCTCTCTCTCTCTCTCTCTCTCTCTCTCTCTCTCTATATATATATATATATATATATATATATATATATATATATATATTAAAATTAAGTTATTTTTCATTTTTATGAAACCATTATCTTTGTAAAACTACAATTTTTAAACTATCTTATTCTTTTAACGGTTCTTTGTCATTTTCATCTTTGAAGCTACAAGTTAGGACCCAAAGAATAAATTTAAAGTAGAAAAAGTTTTATTTAAATTAAGTTAGTTAAAATATGTTTTCTTTAGTTGATTTGTTTTCAAATGGTATTAAATTTTTGGTGAACTAAGAAAGTACACAACCTTAACTTAAATGGTAACTCTACTATTTTGTATTCTATTTTTGTCAATTTCTACCATTGAATACAAACAATATTTGTTAATGTCATATCCATGAAATATAATCACATTGTTATATTAGGCACACGGGTTAGTTTCAAATGTGTTTTCAAAGCATTAGCCTCACTAAGAAACTCTTATTATGTTTATTTAATACTCATTTCTCATTCATTTGGAGGTATTTGCCTTGATCTCACGTACTTGTAGCAATATGTAAGGAATTACCTCATCAATATTTTTCGATACATTTTGTTTCGTCAAATTCTTTTCTACTTATATTTCTGATCTTTATATTTAAAGTACCTTTGCCTTCACATATTTATCGACTTTTATATTATAACTTCTCTACAATATATTTTAAAAATTTCTTATACTTTAATTCTTAAATTTTTTTAAATATTTTAATAACTCCTAAAAAGTAAAATAACTGATTTAGTCTCTATATATTTTTACTATTCCTAAAATATAAATTAAAATTTTAAACAACTTATAATATGAATTAACTACAAAATTATTTGTCAGTCACATGCATCTGATACAAATTTAATAGTTATTAACGATTTTTTTTTCATTTAGTATGATTTATTGGACTAATGAACTTCATAATTACCTTTATTTTTGTTTTCTGAATATCTTTTATATTATAAACATTCTTTCACTAGTGAAAATATACGAGAGCATATATGTGTGTTCAATTTTTTATGATAATATAAAATAAGAAAATAATTAAGATTAAAAGAACTATTATGCATACAAAATGAGAATCTCCTTTATATAGACTAGTAAAAACACATGTATACATGTGCGTTATTTTTTTTATGATTTTTTTTAAATTATAATTATAAAAATAAATAAAAAATTTTGGAAATTTAGTTGTAGATGGTTTTTATTTATTTTGTAGATGATTTTTATTTATTAGTAGATAATTTTTATTTATTTAATTTAGAAAAATAGTTAAATTTTAAAAAATGATTAAATTGAAAAAATCAGTTAAATTTAAATAAAATGGTAACTTGAAGGATAAAAGTGGATACCAAAAAGAAAATACATAGGTATAGATATAAATTATAAAAATAAATAATTTGTATTTTTTTATTAAATATGCTTTCATTTAAATGATTATTTGAATTTGAAAAATAGTTATATTAAAAGAATAAAATGATAAAAATACTTATTTAATTTATAGAATAATTAAATTTAGATAACAATCATTTAAACGTTAAAAATTAAAATGTAATTATTTTAATTTATAATAATCATTTAAAGGATAAAATTGAAGAAAAATGTATAGACAGAACAAAATGAAATCTCTTTATTTAAGTTACATAAACAACCACATGCTATTTAAGATATGTGCTCCATGATATTTTCTTAATAGATTTAGTAGAATATTCATTTAGTCATCAATCAATAGTCATTTTAACGTTGATATTCAAAATTTAAAGCCTAGTTTACATAAAGTATATGAAAAGAATTGTGACTCAGAACTCTTATATCATTTAATTTGAAGTGTTTTTAATAAGCATTATTGGAGTATTTGTTTTCTTTCAATTGACCTAATTGAATGGTAAATTGAAATTTCTTATGACAATTTGACCCGGCAGCGCCCGATTGGTTAGATATCTGCAATCATGCCGTATTATATTGCCACTAAATCATGTTCCATTATTCAATCTAGCATAAATATTAAACTGTTCCATAATTGGATACCAGAATATTCTTGTCTGCCTGCAATAATTGCATTTGATAAGCATTCTTTTCCGATACGCTTTCTTTTCTAATATGTAGTCACATTCTCATTTAACTGATCAATTTTATACTTATACCCAATCTTATCATCTTAGCTCACAATTAAATCTTTAAACAAATTATTTGACCTAACATTCAAACAAAAATTAACACTTCTTTGCAGGCGGCGACAACATCAAAACATGACCACTCTGTACAGTGATTTAACCAAAACAAACATTGTCATATGTTTTCTGGTGGTTCTTCAAAATTTTAGACTAATTTAGTTCTTCAACTTAAAAAATATATGAATTTATTTTTTTAACTAAATTTTGTTAAATTTATTTGATGTTTTAAGTACATTTCATGATAGTGTTTGAATTATTTACATTTTACTTCAGTGTTAATTTAGAAATATACGTGAGACATCAAATAAAATTGAAAAAATATAGTTAAAAAAACTAAATTTATATATTTCTAAAATTAGGGTACTAAATTAGGTTAAAATTTTAAAAAGAGACTAAATCTAATTTTTACTAAAAAGTTAAGAAAAAAAACATATTTAACTATATATATGTTTATACATGTGTTCTTAAATAAAGTGAATTTTCAGCTCCAAGAACTAATATATCAGAAAATAGAGGTTTAGTAATGCATGTTGATGACATCTCCACTGACAGCTCCACAAAACTACAAAAGCACACTGTTAATCAGTAAAATATATGTTAATATTAATGCTTTGCTTTGCACTGTCAATTAAGTACTTGATAAATGTAAATAAAAGATATTGTTTTGTTTATTCAAAGTAAATTTGGCCATGTCAATTAACAAAGTTGTGTGAACACTTCTGGATGGAGTGTTGCAATTTAAGCGATGCAGTACCAGACACATTATAAAAGGTGTTTTTATACATTAATTGAAAAAAAAAATTGAATTTATTTCCTTGAAAAGGATGCTAAAAGGTGATAATTTAATTAGTTAATGTAACACATACAAAATTTTATTTTAAGATTACCCATGAAATAGAAATAACATCACTTAATTAATATACGCGTTTGGTAAACAAAATAAAAAATGAATTCTCATTTGACATGTGTTAAGTTTTAATATAATATTTATTAAAACACATTTTATGCGATTTAGTAGTATATTAATCAAAATTACACTTAAAACGTTAAAAAATACATTTAGATGTTGATAAGTATGAAGGATTCTGGTTTTACAATATTTGCTAAGGAAAATATATAGAGCATGTGTATCATATTATCAATGTATATATATTTGTTTAATTGAAATACAAATTAAATGGTAATTACGTAAGTGAAATCGTACCTATAATTGTTAGTTCTACACTATATCTAACAGATTCCATATTATATAATAGTTATTTTAGAGGTTAAAACTATTTAGACGTCCCTATTTTCGTAAGGTATTCTCAATTTGGTCTCTTTCTTTTAAACCTTCTCAATTGAGTCCTTATAAGTGCTAATTTCAAACAAATTAGCCCCTGCCATTAAAAATCGTTAACGGTGTTAAAATTGTGCAGAGGTGGGTAGATGACGTGGTTAAAATTCTCCTTTTGAGGTGTTAAAATTGTGCAGAGGTGTTAAAATTGTGCAGAGGTGTTCAAATTTCTCTCATTCTCCTTTGCACAATTTTAACACCTCTGCATAATTTTAACACTTCAAAAGGAGAATTTTAACCATGTCATCTACTCACCTCTACACAATTTTAACACCGTTAACAATTTTTAATAGTAGAGGCTAATTTGGTTCAAATTAACACTTACAAGGACTTAATTGAGAAGGTTTAAAAGAAGGGAACCAAATTGGGAATACCTTACGAAAATAGGAACATCTAGATGGTTTTAACCTTATTTTATATTACTAAAAGTTATTTCATTTTATTCTTAAAAAGCATGTGATTGCTAAATAATTTTCTCAATATTTTATGCTCAAGTCGGTGAGTCCATTCCTTTTCGGCATTTTAATAAATTTCACTAATTATAAAAATTTCCAGATAATATTATTATATATTTTTGTTTTAAATTAGTATATCTATTGTGATATATGTTATATTTTAGTTATATATATATAAGTATTTATTCTGAGCATATACAATGATAAGGTATCGCATTATACTAAAATAATAAATATTAAACACTGAAAGTTCACTAATCATATCATTGATGGATGTTTTTACTCAATTAATAGGTTTAATATCTCCATTGGTCTTCATATTTGTCTGTCAATCTCAATTTGATCCTCAAGTTTTAAACTGTTTCAATTGGGTCATAATTTTTGTAAAAATGCACACATTTTACCCCAATCGTTAACTGATATCAAACGGCGTTAAGTTTAGCTGACATGGTATGCTGACATGTTGGCTTAATCCCTTCTTGGTCCTCGTATTTGTGTGAAAATCTCAGTTCGGTCCTCAAGTTTTGAACTGTCTCAATTGGGTCATAATTTTTGTAAAAATGCACACATTTTACCCCAATCGCTAACTGATCTGACTGTGCAACAGTTATCTTCTGCTATCAGTGGAATAAATAGCTTAAAGGCTGGTGATGAATCTATAGGTTACCAAGTTGGTTCATTTGCAGAAAAGGCTATGAGACTGATTGCACTGGTTATGCGAGTTTTCCGGTGACTTTATTTTTTGAGCTGACAAGATAATCTGTGTAAAATCTCTGATTCTCAGAGATGAATAAAATCCCTAATTCAAATAAACTAAATAATAGNNATTGTGCCACNTGAAACACTNCTTATTTTAAAAAATAATTCATATAATTAAATAATACACGTCAGCATGTCCTCTGGCTACCACGTCAGCTAAATTTAACGGCGTTTGAGATCAGTTAATGATTGGGGTAAAATGTGTGCATTTTTACAAAAATTATGACCCAATTGAGACAGTTCAAAACTTGAGGACCGAACTGAGATTTTCACACAAATACGAGGNCCAAGAAGGGATTAAGCCAACANGTCAGCATACCACGTCAGCTAAACTTAACGCCGTTTGAGATCAGTTAACGGTTGGAGTAAAATGTGTGCATTTTTACAAAAATTATGACCCAATTGAGACAGTTCAAAACTTGAGGACCGAACTGAGATTTTCACACAAATATAAGGACTAAGGGAGATATTAAGTCGAATTAATAAGAAAAACACATAGGTAAATATAAGGTTTAACTCTATAAACTCCCATTTCCTTAATATCTCCAAAGCCTATATTTACAATGTATTTGTCGCTCATTTCATCGTAATATTATATAGAGATAACATTATTTCATTTGCAAATTTATACACTATTCTACCAACCAAAGAATCAAATCTATTACAGGGAGCACAATAGATGTACTCGACAAATTCAAAAGAGAATCAATAAAAAAGGAAAAAAATTCTTTAACATAAAAAACATTAATTTAATATTGAAAGTAAAATAGTCATACAATAAATAAATATTTATATTTAAAAAAATTTAAAGATGATGAAAGATAATATTAAATAAATTTAAAAATTTTCATCTATCAAAATATTATCTCAATAAAAAAACATTTTATGTTTATATTAATCACTGCATAACTTTTAGTGCAATGACATCATCCAGCACTAGCAACGTATCAGGTAATTTGTCCGACCAAAATGTTCATCTAAAATCTTCCCATTTCTGAGAGAGTGCTGCTTGTCTAACATGTTTAAATGTTATATCTGTGTTCTGTCAACTTTTCAAAGGTTGCTTTATTTCCAGATAGTCTCAAATTAAAACTATGATATCACCTTCGTTTAAGCTTAATGTGAAATAAGTGTGATTTTTTTTTTAAATATACTTTGTGAAATATTATCAACACTATTGGAAGCGACTCTATCATTCCTCAATTCTTAGTTCTCATCATTTTTCATTTGTATTTTTTCGACATATATATATATATATATATATATATATATATATATATATATATATATATATGTTGGATTATCTAAATAACTTCTTGCACATATAAATTATATAATAAATTAAGATAAAACTTTCAATTTAAAATACTAAAATAATGATTTTGCTACACTTTTTTTATAATATATTATTCATTTAACTCATTCTTATTAAATGTGAAGTTTAAATCATGGTTGAAATTTTAACTGACAATTGGATATATATATATATATTATGAATAAATAATAATTAATTTGTTTGATAAAAAGTAAGTTAATAAATTTAAGTTGTTAGGATAAATTTTAAAAGATTTAATATCATTTTCAAAAATGAAGATTAAATTTAACTCAACTGTTTTAATTTTATGTAAAATCAACTTGTAAAATAAAATTTATATTTTTATAAATTTATTTTATTTTTAATTGATGCGAGATTTTTATATCTAAAATATTTTTTTAACAGGAAAACCAATATCTGGGTTAATATGCTTGAATTCTTTTCTAAATTCTGGTTTTATGACTAAATATAAAGGTACAAATTTTATTGTTGTATCGATTGAACAGCTTATTACAAAAGGCGTTGAGAAACAATGAGGTGAATGTTAATAAATGTGTTTAGTTTGTTGTTACACTGCAAAAGATCTCAATAGGGAAAAGTTAGTGACCTAATTAAGACTGCGTTAAACATCATTTTAAACAATTCAAACGTAAAAGCAGACCCTAGAAGTCTTTGAAAGCAATGCTTGAAGCTGGTGGTGACATTTTTCAGTGAAATAAAGATATGGATGGATATATTTTGGTTTGATTCCTAAGAAATGTATTTTCAAACGAAGGATGAATTTCCAGAACTATAAAACATAAAATATCTTTTGTATTATTGAACCCAATAAAACATAAATTTATCAGAGTCGGTTACATGTTAGCTGGTGTACTTTTAATATTGTTATGTTAGCTGGTGTACTTTTAATATTGTTCATTTTCTGTCTCTTTATTGGTTTGAAAATATATTATAAAATTGAAGAATCAAAATTAGTAATATGATAATTCTTACAAAACAACTAATCATTGAGCACATAGTAATAATTAAAGGCCACTTGAAGAGATACAATCTTTGAACTAAAAATTTTCGCAATGCGAATTTAAAAAATAATTACTTTTTATTTTTATTTTTAAAAACAATTACTTTTAAAAAAATATATAATAAAAGATAATAACTACTAATACATGTGATATCTCAAATATATATATATATATATATATATATATATATATATGGTAGTCCACATGTCATAATAAAAGAGAACAGTTAAGAGTGAACTTAAGATTAGGTACAAGATTCAAGTCATCCATAATTTGCCCAATTGAAACCTTTAATCATAACATGGTATTTCAAAATAACCTAAGGAGTATCTCAAAATAACATCACATAACTAAGATGAATCCTAAGGAGTCTAAGGTGCAACGTCAACATCCTCCAGTACTTGCTCCAAAGGTAGCTCCTCAACAACGTCTGCTCCCATCCAAGTGGATGATCATCGCAAGAGAAAACATACATAAACAACACATAAACACAAAAGCAAGAGTGAGCTACATAAACAAACCATATACATATAGCACAACCAATATCATCATGTTTAGTTACATATAAAGCGAACAATCAAAAGCATACAATTCAAATCATGCATCAATTACCCGACACGACTCATCTAGATTGGTATAACTGTCGAACTATTGGTGGTCTGTGCACTTGCATAGTTCAGCTAGCCCTCCCCAATACTATTCAAGGTAAATCCTCATACCAGTCTATGACTAAACTCTAAGACTATAGACGAGGACCTCCCTCTACTCTCACCACTCACACTGTCCTTCTCTAGATGAACATGAACAGTGCTTTGAGTGTAGGGATAGACTTATCATTTCAAAGCTCCATACAATTATACAAGACAACAACCACTTCCAATATCATCTCACCCTGAGATGTCCAATTCATACTCAATCACATCATTCAATTCATAATCATATTCTTTCAAACCACACACATCTAATATATAAACATACATGACAAAAACATATAAAATTACTACGACTTTTATAAAATACCACTACAACGCATAAAAATATCTAACTTTGATTATTTATCTTATACACCTAATAATCTCCCATATTAATTATAAAAAGTATTCGTATCATCTCTTAACTTATAATACTAACAAAACTACAAGTATTTAAGCTAAAAGTTTAATCTCCTACCAAACTTACTAATTTTAATATATATATATATATATATATATATATATATATATATATATATATATATATATATATATATATAATATTAAATCAAATAACATGTGAAGTTTCCTTACGATTATATATATTCATCATATACTAATTTGTATAAAATATATTATTATATAATATCCAAGAATCATAACAACAAAATAATCATTTGACTAATATATAATATAGTATAATATACTATTTATATATCTCCATTTTCCTAATTACCAGATATTACAACACTCTTTTCAAAATCCAACTTCCTTGATCTAACACTGTGGGACTCACACAAACCCTTCCCCTCTCAATATCTCATCACATACTCACTACTCACTCTTCCAATTCTCCCTGTACTTTATTCATACGAAACCCAACAACCCCATTCACTTTTCATTTTTTCTTCAAATACCCCATTGTTTGACTAAATAAAACTTATTATAATACATTACATTTTCCTTTTATTTTGCTATCAACTACCTCCCAGTTCATGGATTTAATCCATCATTTCCAAAAGGAAGAAATTAAGCTTTCCATAAATGGTTTTAGCTAAAATAAACACGACACACAAGATATACTATTACAACAACCCTCCAGGTCTCTGATGCTCTACTTTCGCCTTCTGGCAGGTCAAACAAGAATCGACGAACTACGCCACATCTCTCTTCATACCAAACCACCAAAATGACCCCTTGAGGTCCTGATACATTTTAGTCATGCCAGGATGCATGCTAAACGACTCTGATGTCTCTCCTCAAGGATCAATCTCCTCAAGTCTGGAATACTTGGCACACAGACCCTTCCTCTAAATCTCAGTACACCATCAACTTCCAAGGTAAAATCCTTACCTTGCTCAGTACTAATCAAACCTACTGATGTCTGGAGCTCAACATCTTTCAGCTCCTGAAAGCAAGTCAATAGAGAATTTCACTTCACGTCGAGGAGGTAAACTAGGAACTTCTTCAAGGAAAACATCCAAGAAGTCGTTCACAACTGCGAGGTTTACACTCTGATTCTCATGCGCCACATGATCTGAAACTTGAGTCGCTTCCATATGTGATAACACTAAGAAGCAACTAGCGCCTTCCATGATGTCTTGCCTCAAGACGCCGATTGACAAAGACATATCTTCACTTCATCAGGAAACATCAACTTCTTATTACTGCAATCGATGAGGATATGATCGGCAGATAGCCAATTCATTCCCAAGATTACTTTTAACCCTTACAAAGGTAAACAAATGAGGTTTACCTTGAACTGACACCCCTCTACAACAATCGGACAACGGACACACATGAAAGACGTCCTGACTAACCCCGATGCTGGTGTAGACACCACTAGGTCAAGGTCCAACTCCTCTACAAACAAGCCTAACTTTCCAACACATGCCTTCGATATGAAGGAGTGTGTTGCCCCCGAATCAAATAACACTACACAAGGCACTCCATATAGCAAGCAACAACTGATGATGAGGTTACCTGAACTGACTGCCTCTGATCCTGTCATGGCATACACCCTGCCTGCTGCTTGAGGTCTATCACCTCCCCTGGGTTGAGACGAACCAGGCCTTTGTGACTGAGGCCCTGACCCTCCTATGGATGTACATTTAGCAAAAATGTGCCCCTCTATCCCGCATCTGAAGCTTTTTCTTGCACCACTTCCCATTGGGCAGTTGTTCCTATAATGAGGCCCCTACATGTGAAGCATCTAACGGCGCCGGATCTGGCCAGTCCTGACTGTACTGATGGTTGGGAGGATGAACCCCTAGACCCAGAAGAGAGTGATGGTCTAGAATAAAGAGCCCTCCTAGTGTTGATTCCACCACGGGACCCAGATGGTCCCCCACTCCTAGTAGGCTGACTTTGTTGTCCTTCAGCTTCCTTCTTTGTCTTCTCCATTACTTTGGCCATCTTAACCAAAGTAGGGAACTCATGAATACGCAACCCTCTGACTAACAACTTGACGTCTCATCGTAACCCATTTTCAAATTTCCTGCACTGCCACTCCTCATCTACCACCATAGTATTAAAACGAAGTAGGTGTTTGAAACGGTCCACATACTCTGATACAGACATGTTGCCCTGCACCAATTCAAGAAATTCTACCTCCTTGGAAAAATGCACACTGTCCGAGAAATATTCAGTGTAGAATTTGCTCCTGAATAATTCCCAAGTAATAGGAGTCCTACTCCTCTCCAGGATCATCTTCATGCTGCTCCACCAATGGCTAGCTTCTCCTGTCAGCAAGTACTGAGTGTAGGCCAACTTGTTCTCATCAGGGCACCACTTAGCTTCATAGATCCTTTCCATGTCCCTAAACCAATGGTCGGCCTCATCTGGGCTACATTTGCCATCAAACATGGCGGGATGATGTTGGAGAAATCTCTCCAAACTCCACTCTTGAGTCGAAATGGCGGAGGAAGAACCACCTGGGGTGGGTCTACCACTAGCTAGCATTTCCATGATGTGCCTTTGAGTGTCTTCAGATGACACTCTTACGTTCTCTGCTACCACTCTTGCAGCTTCTAAGTTCTGTAGGGCAATGGTATTTTGTTGCACTAATGCAGCATTCTACTGCATAGCTTGAAGAATGTTCTCGAGCATCCTCGTATTTTCTAAGGGCTCAGGTTGAGGAGGAGGAGGAGGAGGCCTAGGTGCCATCTTCTGTTCACAAAGTAAGAAAAAGGCCATCACTCCAACTCAAGGAAACCAAGATAACTACCTACACATGGCTAAAAGCACACAATCACAAGCAATGCACACTCACAACCTACAGGTTCTCTAAGGAAGAAACTGCTCTGATACCATAAATGTGTCATCCCAAATATATAATAACCAACACAAACACACACACACACACACACACACACATATATATATATATATATAATATATATGGTAGTCCATATGTCATAATAAAGGAGAACATTTAAGAGTGAACTTAAGATTAGGTACATGATTACAATCATCCAGAATTTTCCCAATTTAAACCT
>NC_028358.1:8869177-8923772 GCF_000741045.1 Vigna radiata var. radiata
ACACACACACACACACACATATATATATATATATATATATATATATATATTATTTTTTGTTTTGTTTTTTGTTTTGTTTTTTTATTTTGTTTTTAGAAAACCCAAGCCAAAACCGTGAGGCAACCATACTAGCCAATGTACCTAAAACACTAATGCCATTAAATACTAAAACAAACTCTTCTTCCATCACTTCTTGAGGGTCTACACCATTTAATCTATTCACTAAACTTTATTTTCTTATAGCATCCAAAAACTCATTTCCTTTTAAATCTAGAATCTCATCATTTCACTGCTACCTTTATTTATTCTTAACTCCCACTCCACTCTATTAAAATATTCATCCAAACTTTCATATCCTTCACTCCGTTTCTTGTAAAACACCTCACTCTTCATAAACCCAAAAATTCTTGATTACACCAATTTATTTTTGCTTTTATGGTAACTACTGCACGCATGAATTCATGCATGAAATTTCTTTCAGAAACCTGAGAATAACCATTTCATACTCAAATGAGACCCAACGTCATTTTACTTCATTGCTCCACCTTGATTTCATTTTCCTTATACCTTCCACGACCCCATTCTCACTTACACCGTGACCTACCCATGCTATATCCCCAATCTCACTTCCATTGTTCACGTAACTTAGGGATGTAACCCCTGCAACGCTTACCTTCCTCCACACTTTTCCAGAACAAAATCATTCTTCTCCTCCACCTTAAGCACGAAGGCACAACCCAAAGAAAACCCCAAACATCAAAGATCATAATAGGAGTAACCAAACGAGAACCCGCTTCTCACTAAAACCGAAAACGCTTATACAGAAGCCAAGAGACATTGTTATTGATAAACAGGACAAACAGAGGATATATCACAAAATAATACTTAATCAACTAAAATGAAAGATTCTTTATACTTATATTTTGAGTGGTTTGTGATACTTGGTTTGGTTTATTATGGTTTTTTTTAGGATGTTTCATGGTTTTTTATGATGGATGCAATGTATTATATGGTTATCAAAGTGTAAAGGATGTGTTGTGGAGAAGAATTTTAAGGAGGAATTTCTTATTGGGGAATTCATGTGTGAATAATATGAAATGTAAGAAGCTAGACATGAAGGTTATCTTGACACTCTAATGACCATCCATACTCAATTAAAGAGTAATGAGTCATGTCGTGAGAGGAGCAGGAGGTCCTAACCCGAAAGCCTTTCTTCATGGTGGCAAAGGGTGTTTTAATGGACTAAGCTTGTGTGGTAGCTCTGAATGGGTCAGTTGTTCCACCACACAACTACATAACCTTTCCATGACTCGACACTTATATTATATTGTAAAGGGTTTGGCCAAGCTTGAGCCAGTGGTGTGAATGGGAATAATATTATACTATTTGTGTGATTGTTATTGTATGATTAATTTACTTTACTATGTATAATTGTTTTACAATTAGCTTACCCTTCTTGTATGTTTCTTGGTTGTTTGTTTTATGTGTTATTCTCTTGGAATGACGATGATCTGGTGGGTGTGAGTAAAGCTTGATGATCTGACAGTTGAGCATGCCTTAGGTGATGATGACTCAGATGTTTAATGTTTGTAGTAGTTTATCTTCTGGAGTAGTTGTCCTTTCTTGGTGGTTTTAAGACACCATTTTTTACATAGTTTTGATACTTGTGCTTGATGTTTATGAGTTAGTTTTATAATTGTTTTTGGATGATTGTAGAAATAACTTTATGCTTTTTTTCCAGTTGGTTAACGGATCTATCTTATTGATTAAATGATATTTCTTTTTATAGTTTTAACATTATAATTGCAATGTCACACTTTAAAAAAAATATAATATAAAAAATTAAAATTTTTAAATTATTTTAATTTTAATTTTTAATTTAATTAAAAATAAATAAAATGGACTAACAATGTCAAATTGTGTGCCTTTAACCCACATTTAAATAGGATTAAAATGAACTAATAAATTCAAAATTCCAATATCATCTATCTCTTTCCAAAGATTGACCATCTCAACCCATATTGATATCCGTACCCTTTGACTTTAGCTTTCTCTAAGTTGAGACTTTATCTATGACTTAAAACCACCATGGTGTTTTAAGCAAAACTAAGAAATACTAACTACAAAACTTTTCATCTTTTAATCATTCAACCATTTAAAAACCATGCTTTATTAACAAAAGTCACCGTTTGATTCATGAACTTAAGTGACTTGAAATCTTATTTTCTGTTTTAAAAGTTATCTATTTTAACGGAGTCAAAACCCATATTACATTCGAATCAGATCGTGTGATGGGACTTTATAAAAAACAATATTATGAAATGGTGAGATTGTTACATACCAAGTAGGTGTGTGATTTTTTTATTAGATTCAAAATGGTTCCAATCTGAGGAATCAAAGTTAGTTATGGTGGTATATCGAATAGGAATATCCTAAAGTTGTAGGATAGTTAGAGTATTCACCAAATAATAATAATAATAATAAAATAAAAATAATCATGTGATTGGTACCCACCAACAAACAAATTATATGATAACATATCCATTGAGATATATGTATGCACTCTTATCAGTTATCAGGAAATTAATAAATAAATAGAGAAACATATTGTGAGTTGTCTTTTTCACATCTTCAAAATGGAACACATGACACATCCATTATCCCATCCATATCTCTGGAATTTAAAATTCCTACCATTATCAATATTTGATAATGTTATTTATAGATTAAACTTTTACTATAAATATAACCTTATGATATAAACTACACTTTCTTATAGGTATGCAAAGATATGATTATCTTTTTAATATTTAAGTTTATAAAGTTATATATATATATATATATATATATATATATATATATGTATGTATGTATTTTACTATTTGTACTTTTTCTTATGTTTAATTAGTTTTACAGTATTATTTGTTTATTATGATAAATTTTAGAATATTGTAAATGTTTTTAGTGATATGCAAGTTTACTAATTATTTTACCATTGTTTTATATGTTTTACTAGCATTATTTATTCGCTGACTATTATTTTGATTTACGTTAGATCTAGATTACTTTAAATATCGTAAAATTTTAATATACATAAATTTTATATTACAAAATTTTAATCAATATTTTTATTCTCATTATTATTAATTTTTTCATTTTATGTTCTCTTATAAATCAACTTAAAAAACCTTACATCAATAGGAAACATTTTTTTAAATCATTGTCCTATTTTATTTTTATAGTATATATTTATTATTTGTTGTCCTTTATTATGTTTATTTTCTTTTTACAATATTATATGTAAGAACATGAAAATAGGATTAAAGGGATGATAAAAGTATTATGTTAATTGAACCAGATTTTTTTGTAATTAAAATCCATCAACAAGTATAAATAGAATTTTTAAAAGTGTTGGTTCATTTTGCTTAAGTATTCTATCTCTCTAAAATTTTGTTCATCAAAGTTCTCTACATTCTCTCTAAATTCTTTCATCACTAAGTTCTGTGTTCATCAATCAGGAGACGCGTAAGTGTTTTTGGCGTCGAGAGCTCCGATTTTCACCGATCAGTTTTGTTTCCCCTTAGGTAAGTCATTTTCCTTTTTCCCATGCAATTTTGGGGCTATGATCATGCAACAGATCTTGCTGCATGTAGCTCATTGTGTCTTCGTTCAAATTCTAGTCCCAATTAGGTTCTAAAATTTTTATTCCATCATCAAATGGTGATCTATAGGTGATTCTAGCATTTCTGGAGGAGCAAGCAAATTGTTGGGGTCTTAGTGAATTTGGCTGTTTGATTTAGAGGCAAGGGAAGCTGGGCTTTATTTCTAATTTCAAGAATTTCGTGTATGTTAGATAGGTTCAGTTGTAATTGTGAAATAATGCATGTGTGAACTGAGTGATAGAATATGTTACTGTTGAGCGAAATTGGATGAAGTTATATGTTAGAACATGTGCTTCTTGATGTGTGAATTAGGAAATTGTGAATGTATGATTAGAAACTGGTATGAGCAAGATGTGATGATGTAATTGAGTGTTTTGAATGCTGCGAATCATGTTATGCAGGTTATTATACAAAGTGCTAAGTCGATTATGGTGTTTTAGGCTAGATTAAAGGAAGTGGGCTAGTGGTTTCGAGATTTAAGGGTCATGGATTGAATTAGACGTGTGGGATAGTTTAGGTGAGTGAATTGTGACTTGATAGAAGTGCTAAAATTGTCAAGAACTAGTAGTTCTAAGTCGTAAATTTAGATATGGGTCTCTAAGTTGATGAAATTGAGATTTTACAGTATAAATCAATGCATAAACACTTCATAATGAGATTAGAAAGGGTTAGAATCATTTAGGCAAGTTTAATTAAGCATATAATCCACTCTAGAGGTATTAGAAGTTCATCAAAACGGTTAGAATTGGTAATGGAGGTTGGGGTTGCTTAATTATAAAGGTTTAGAGTGTTGCAGATTCTGTAGACTCGATGTGCGAATAAATTCGCACAGCGAGCTACCCTAGAGAGGTGCTCTCTACCAAGTCATTCGCATAACGACTCTGTTCGCTATGCGAATCACTGTAGAGGGTTTCCCTCTGTTTGGTGAGTCGCTTTGCGAATTTAATCGCTTTGCTACTGGTGTTGGTCTGGGAAATCACCTAAATAATTAGAATTGCGAAGGAGAGGAGCTTTGCGAGAGTGTGAGGTCTGAAACCTCTGTGAGTTAATTCGCAAGGCAAGATTATTCGTTATGTGAATTAACTGGGAAGGGTAGTCTTTGTTTGATGGCTCACATAACGCATGGGGTGCGCTATGTGAAAACCTTCTGGTCCCACTTTGCGACTTTATGCGCTGAGAAAATCCCTTCGTGTTGGTTTGCTATTTTCTTCTTCTGTCTTAATTGATTGGTAATGTATGATGCTTATATGATCTGTTATGATAGTAAATATAACTATATAATTGGAAGATGGTATGTTGATGATTTAAAGAGGAAAAAAGTGTGATTAAGATGAGGTAATTGAGAATTAAAATTATATCTCTTGGTGAGATACTTGTAGTGTTTAGAATGAATATAGGAAGCTTAGTCTTGGGGGTTATCCTAACACTTTAATGATCTTTTATTCTCATTTAGAGAAGATTGATGCATGTGGTGAGAGTAGTAGGAGATCTTAGTGTAGGCGCTACCTTGTGGCCTATTGCGTGGTAATGGACTTACCTTGTGTGTGGTAGGGTTAAACCCATTGGCAAGGGCTTTGCAAAGCAGTAGAGACCACCACAAGTGCATAACCCGCCAAAGCTCGATATTCATTCTAAGTCCAGACGAGTCTAGTTTGAGTTATAACATGATAAGATGCTTTGCTTGTTTACTTGTATGAATATGATTTTACATTTCAAATGCTATAAGGTAACATGTATGCCTTTCAACCTAGCTTACCCTTACTGTTTGTTTGTGTTTTGTATGTGTGTGTCCTTCCTTTTGCAATGATCATCCACTTGGATGTGAGTAGAGGTAGATGAGGTACCTTTGGAAAAAGCTTTGGAGGGTGATGACGCAACTGCCTAGTCCTTAGGATTTTCTTAGCTGTTTTGTTTACATTTTGAAATACTCTTTGTCAGTAAAGTTTCAAATTTATGTCCATCTTTGGGATGACTAAAAACCTAACACTTCATTTTACAGCCTTAACTGCTTTTTCATATTATATCTGCTGAATTCTATATTATACATATTTTTCTATATAATTGAGATACCACATTATATCTTTATACACACGTGTCAACGTTTTAAAAGCTAATTGTATACAAAAGAAAAGTTTAACGTTTATCACATCAAAAACATCAAGAAGGTTCACATAACAGGAAGGGTTTAATTTATGCTTTTTTTTAGACATATTGACTCTTAGTAAAATTTTAAATAGAGAGAAAATTAAAATTACATTATAATTTAGGAACTAAAACATAATTAATTCTATACATTTTAATATATATTTTTTATTTATATATAAAGATAATTACTCTTTTTTGTGTATTTTTTTATATCCAAAATTAGTTAACCAATGTTATTTTAAATTAAAATAATTATATTCCCGTTTTTATACTAAAAAATTAATTTATAAATAAAAATAAATATTTTATTATTTAATTCTTTTCAATCTCTATTTATTTATAATAAGAAGACACGTAGGCTCATGTTTTCCTTAGTTTAGAATAATGAGATTGACTAGTAATTGGGGACTTGCGTTATGAACAAGACCCTACCTACCTATATTTAACCTTGCTGTCCTCATCATAACCTAATTTTATTAAAGTGAGTAAAGTTTAAATAAATTTATATTGGTTATAGATAAAAAAAAATCAATAATCAATATCTCAATTATTTCGAGATTTGTTATACGTATAAGTGTATTTATCTGCTAATTTTGTTTATCAAGGACTAATTAGAGATAATTACTTTATCCTCTCAAACAAATTACCCCCTTTAAAGAATTGAAATTAAATCTACAACTTTTTTGCAAATTAATTTTTTTTAAGACGACAAGCATTTCACTAACTTTATTTTCAATTGCCTAGAAATTTTTCTGCTGATTTTCATCATGGTACTAAACAGAAAGCATTAGGTTTTATTTAAGGAGGGTCTTTCCTTTAATAACTTTAATAATTGATTTGAGAACTTAGAAAATAAAATATTAGAGTTGATAAGTGACTTAAAATAATGAAGTTGAGTATTTTAAAGTTAAAATAATTTGTTAATATAAATATAATTTTTTAAACTCGTCTCATTATTTAAAACTCAAACCATCTCTCTAAAACTTTCTCTTAGTTCTCTTTCACTTCTGTCTAAGATATTTGTCTCCTCAATCATTTGTTTGATGATCAAGAAGTTCCTATGAGATCATAGTTGAGTAATCTCCATTTCTAACCGGTCAGTTCTTGGTTTAGAGCAAGTTTCTATCCCTTTTTCCTTTTGTTCTCTATCTATGATCATGCTTAGGAATCCCTTCGCATGCATCCTTTGTGTTCCTTTCTCGATTCTTTGTAAATATGTGGTCTTAAGGACTCTTTCCTATCACAATTTGGTGATTCGTAGGTGTTTTTAAAGTTCCTTGCACGAAAAGCAAAGAATGTACATTCTTAGAGCTATGTAGCTTCGATGTAAGGTAAGCAAAACTAGTTTAGCTAAAGTTTGCTTTGTAGACATGTTATAATCCATGATTGTATGATGATGATGTGATTACATTGTACTATAAATTGACTTGATGATTTTAATATGTTTAATTGCTCGAAATTGTTATGTTATGATGCAAAAATTGTTGAGATTGTTGACAACACAATATCTATATCACTCTAGTTTTTTATGATGACAACACATTGCTTAATAACACACATGTGTTGTTGGTGTGTTACATGTTCTTATGCTAAATGTTTGATATATATGTCGAACATGTTTATGTGTTGTATTGCTATGTGAATGCATACATATTGAGATTATACTTGTTGCATCATTTCTGGATGCAATGCACATGTTTTAATGCACGAAAACCACAAGCACTTTTATGAACTTATAACTGTGTGACAAAGCTGCAGTAAAGTCAACTCCAATATTAATTGATTCGACTATGCTAAAGTCTTTGTACAGATTTTGAGAATCAGTGCTTTGTGAGATTTTGAGAAGAAAAGAATTTCAAAATGACCTTACTTGTTGAAGTCGACTATGTGTGCTACATATTCGATTGTATTAGTTGTTTGATTTGAAATTCTGTTATCCTCTTGCACTCTAACGACTATATTTTCAAAAGTTAGTTGAGCATTGAATAGTAGGGCAATTGTATTAAATGTGTTTTTATTTTGGTTGACTGAATGCTACCAGTTTGACTGAACTGATATAACTGTCACAACTCAGTCGACTGTATTAGTAGCCTATTCGACTCAAAGAAGGTCAGACATAATAGAAATCTATAAAGTAGCTGAATACGAGTTTGTTATGAGAATTTTGATGATCTAACAATTTTATTTCTGTTTCAAATTGATATCTCTGTGATTGAGAGCTCCAAAAATTCTTCAAGAAGACCGTGGTGATCGTTCTTGAAAGAGATTCCAAGGGAGATTTGTTGTGCGCTTATTGATTGATCATTATCTGCACATTGAAGGTGTATCTGGTTTGATTAAGAAGTTATTCTGGCTTGGCATCCGTGAAGTTTCCTGCATTGGACCTGTTATTACAAGGGTTAAACTCGTGGAGTCTTGTTCACTTTCAGGATTGTTCAAAGTGGCGTTTCAAATTACAGGAGAGGGGATTCTTGTTGCAAGTCTGGTTTTGTTGTTGCAGCTATATTTTGGTTAGAGTGTTAGAGAGGAGATTTATATTTTTGACGTGAAGGTCTTCTATAAATTCCTTGATGTAAAAACCTTGACCATTATAGTGCATTTGCTTCCTGGGTTGGAAGGACACTGGATGTAGGCATTATTGGCCGAACCAATATAAAAACCAGTGTTTGAATTTCTCTATTCCTTCTCTTTTATATTCAGTCGAATTTACTATTTGAGCAGTCAACTACGATTTTCCGCTACACACGAATTTTCATTACTTGCATTTCAAGAAAGTTTGAAAAGTTTTATACTTTGATTGCAAGATTGCAAAAAGACTTTGTTTTAGATAAACCACCAGTTCACCCCCCTCTTGGTGTAAAAAAAAACCTACCTGTTTTCCAACAAAAAATTATGAAAGCTGGTGTGTGATTGTTATTCGAGATTAAAAGTGGTTTTTGATGAGTTATGGTGATAGTTTGGGTCTATTCTAAGTTGCTAAACTGTTATAAATCATTGAGTAATATTAAGTACAAGGAAGACGTAGGTTTTTGGTAAAACAAAGTGGAGGTTTGAGAGGTGATTTATTGAAATCTGTGTCTAAAGTGACGATTTATGGCTTAGGACAGTTTATTGGGCCTTTAGCAACTTGTTTAGGATGAGCGTTAGCTGATACATGGTTTAGAATGGCATGGTAGTGATTATAGTGTGTTACAATGTTGTTTCAAATGTGTATAATTTTTTAGTGGTTTTGATAGGTAAAAACCTAAAGGAAGCAAGTCTGATATAAAATTGAATTTTTAGAACATTTTTTAGGTTATTTAAAACTTTTCTAAACTTTAAGAATGGTGGAAATCTGATGTAAAACTATTTTATAGTTGATAGGTTGAGTTTAGCTTAGTTTGGGGTTAGTTTTAGGGGTTGAACTAATGAGATTCTAAATTAGAAGGTCTATGCTAAAAGGGATAGTTTAAGGTCTATTGTGGAGTCATTTATGACTTGTTTAATGCTTTAGTTTGCAGAATTTGGTGTTACAAGGAATATAATTGAGCTTTGGTAAGTTTAGAGTAGTCAAGTTAGTTTGGAGTAATTACTTTAAGTTATAAGTGTATTCTCATATGTTTCTCAATGCCTAGAAGGTTATAGGAATTAGTTAAACATGTGTGGAGAATGTCCAAGGTCAGATTAGAAGTATAACAAGTTCTAGTGTCACGTTGAGCACCCTTTTTCTGCGAGCTCTGGCGCTGAGCACCCGTGTGCGCCTTTTTTCAAGTTCTTAGTTTTCAGGTTTTAGTTTGTTCTATGATTTTTTTATGCACTGTTTTGGATTCTTTGATGAATATGCAATGAACTTATGGATGTGTTACATAAAGTTATATGTATCTATGAATGAAAAGTATGGTAAAGAATTCTAAGGAAGAAATTTTATTGATGGTTTAAAGTGTTGTTAGTATGAGTGCAGGGAGCTCAATCTTAGGAGTTATCATGAAACTCTAATGGTCCTTCATTCTTAATTAGAGAATATTGATACATGTGGTAAGAGTAGTAGGAGGTCTTAGTACAAGTGCTTCCAGTATGGCCTAAGATGCAGTGTACACTAACCTTGTGAGTTTGGTAGGGTGAAACCCCTTGACAATGGCTTTGTAAAGCAATAGAGGCCACCACAAGTGCGCAACCCGCCATAACTCGATAGTCATACTAAATCCAGATAGTCCAGTTTAGGTCTTGACATATTTAAGATGTGTGGACTATTTTATGTGGAATATGAGTCATGTGTGAAATATTAATGTATATTATGAACTGTTTCAAATCACTGGCTTACCCTTTTTTTTGTCGTTGTCTGTCTGTGTATGCTTTTCTCTTTACAACGATCATCTTAAATGGTGTGAGTTTAGAGAGGGCATCTTTCCAGTTGTTTCAGCGTGAGGATGAGGATGAAGCAACAACATAGATAGGTTCGTTATTCAAGACTAGAATCTGATTCTCTAGAAGCTTCAAGTTCCTTGTAAGTTATCATCTATGTAACGTTTTATTATAGTAGCTTTATACTATTAAAATGAAATGTTACAATTTCAAAAAGGAGCTTTTTGAAATTTCCTCACAAAAGAACAAAGACTCCATGTAGAATTATTTTGTTTCACAGAAAAAAAAAGAGTTAATAGTAAAGTGACAGAGAAATGAAAATGTCTTTTAAAACATATTATATATTTAATATATTTTTATCTATTATAAAATTTTATCTTTCCAATTTTTTTTGAATATTTATATGATTTTTATATGTTTTGTAATGAAAGTTTATTATTTTAATAATATATAAGACATTTGAGACTACGAAATGTAAATTTAAGTCTCATATTGGATAGATATGAAAAAATAGAACACCATATAAATTGAAGATCAATAAATTTGTCTTAAAGTTTTAGGTTGGAAGTGGTGTCAATCACTTATGTGGATTGAATTCATATCTCTTCGGTAAATTCTCTCATGAAAAGACCTATTGGTGTTATCAAAGTTGATTATTCATTTTGGTGATTGACTTAGACTATATACTATATGAATGAAAAGTTTATCACTGAAATACTCATAGTTAGAAATCTTTCTGTTTAAGAGACTCATCAATGATAAAAAATAAATTAAAATTATAGATAAGTTCCTTATTTTTGTACATTGCTTTAATATATTTTTTCTACTATTTGAATGTTAGATATTTTGTTTGCCTAAATTGTTAATATAAAGACATTATACATCTAAAAGTGTCTAGATTATACAAACTATGATTTTTTTTTACAATAAACATGGATGTGTTTTATATGCGTCATATAATTTGAGTTATGAACCTTCGAATGTATGTTTTATCAATATTAAAGTTTCATTAGACCATTAAAAGGACAACCATTCCAAGCTAGATTGTTGTTATAAGCATACATGTTCATTAAAGCTCGCACGAAAGTTGTAAGAACATAAATGATTCTATTTATAAAGAAATTAAGTCCATCCTATTTGCAATCAATCTCGTGCAAAATTTGTAAGAAATAAAGATTTTAACAATGTTCAATTTATTTTTATTAAGAAACAATTGATTGTGAGCAAAAACACAATGATATTTCTCAAGTTAGTTATTATGTTTTTGTTGGTATCGGAAGGGGTAATTTTCAAAGAGTTTAGCGCAGCGGATTAAAAACACAGAGAGCGTAAAGCGTATTAGGTTACAGTTCAAACGATTTTGCCCTTTTTTATCAAAGTAATTTTCTTTCAGAAAATTAACCAAACAGTTGATGTGCGATAAGTAAAATAAGTGTGGGGATAAGAAAAATTCACACGAGTATTTTTATACTGGTTCGATTCAACAGAATCTACGTCCAGTCGTTAATCACTATAAATAGTGATTAACAGTTCCACTAAAAATGGTTTAATAGATTACAATCAAATGAATAGAATTAGAATGAAAAGAACCACTCTACCAACTTGAAGAGAACCGCTCCNGCAATCGACCAACGATTCGCAAGCTTCTCCTTTCACAAGACCAGGTAGAGAACCTTGCCAACTTGAAGAGAGTCCGCTTCGATTATCGACACATGATACATAAGCCTCTCCTTTCACAAGACCAGGCAAGGGAACAAAATGAACAGAAGCTCTCAAGAATGTTCCTCTGACAACACAGTGTTCTAAGCTTTCTCAGTTCACCAAAAGTTACTTCTGAAGATTTCAAAAACCAATTATATAGCCAAGCACACTGAATGCCAAAGGTCAGCTCCCAACTGCCATGAATAATCGATTATTGTAAGTGATAATCGATTATTCAAGTCCGTTATAGAAATTTCAAAAAGNTACCAAGTTGTGTTATTGGATAACAACAAGAATAAATCACAGAAACTGGAGGTAAAAGTTTGTTCTTTAGGGGATAATTGTTGGAGAAATACTTTAACTTGTGATGCTGTTCCGTTTCTAATTGGGCGTAGGCTTCGTGGAATTTGTGGTTCTTTCGTGAGTGGTACTTTAAACTGGTTAGCATATCCGAAATCCCGCGCTGGTGATGATGAACGAGGAGGAACTAAAATGAATGAGTTAGAAATATTTTCTTACGATCTAAAGAAGGAGATTTGTAGCTATTTCTGTATGCCTGATGAGATTTTAGAAGTTAGTCCTGTTGGGGCTGCGCTTGAGGTTTTGAATGGTTGTCTGTGTCTTTCTCATTATCATGAGAATGATTTTGTTGTGTGGATGAAGAGGGACTTTAAGGATGAAAAATCTTGGTCAAAGTTGCTGAATTGTAAGAATTATCCTTCGAGTTGTTGCTGCTGTCCTCGTTACATGGACATCATTTGTATGCGTGAGAATGATGATGTCGTGCTGATTGCAGACGCAGGTTTCGAATCAGCATTTATTTGGTGTAACATCAGAGACAATAGAATGGAGGGTAGTGAAATTTACAACGATGACAAATTTAATCTTTCCTCTTATGATTATGTTCATAGCTTGGTTTTGCCGTATAAGATTTAAGTACCTTTATGTTTTTTTTAATTGATGCTCTTGATTATTAAGGCTACGGAGGTTCCTAAGTATGCTGTGAATGGGTTGTGCTAGCTTGGTTCTACCTTGTCAAGCTAAGGATCATATGAAGTAAAGAGTGTATGGTTAATTAGGAGAAACAATATTTTAATATAGTTTTTTCTTATAATTTTAATATAATATATATGTGTTATTTTTTAATTGATTGATTATTTATTTGTTATTATAATAATATATTTTAAACTCAATTATGATGTAATGTATTTGGTTTCTATCCAATAGTAACCATAATAATTTTCTGATAAAGAAATTGATATTATTAAGAGTAACAGTAGTTTTTGTGTTTTCATTTTATGATTTTTTGGTTATTTAGATTATCTAAACTCATTCACTTTCTCTTAAATAACATGGACAATGTGATAGTGTAACATTTCATTTGATAATTCATAATTGATATATTGTAATATCATACCGGGAAATATAAAAGATTTTACACATGACACATTTTTTTAAGTTATTCTCTACTTTCTCTTTAGATTTCTAATATCATCTTTTATCTTTTTTAAGATAAGAGATTAATTATCATAGAAATCCTTCATCTTTTTTAAAGATTAGAGATTATTATAGAAATCTTAACTAAAAACAAAAACTATTTTTGTCATTAAAATAAGTTCAACTTTTGCTTCTTTTTTTTCTTGAGTCATTTGAAACATTTTAAACTTAAGTGTGTACATATTACTCATGAGAACTCAAGATTATTAGGATATGTTTATATCATTCATGTGAATTTTCTTTATGTAAATAGATGAAGTGAGAGTTAGAGCTTTTAGAAATAAAGTTGAATTAGAATTCTTCAATCCAGGTACAATAAGTTAGTCAATTTATAATAGTATTTTAATTTAATGATGTAATGTTGAAGAAAGCATGATTTTTGTTTTGTTAAAAGAAGTTTAGTTTTGATTAATTGAAAGGTACACCTAGGTTGTTGAATGTTGAGTACCAAGGTTGAAATAGAATGTTGTTTTAAAAACTTTTTCTCTGAACCATACTTTCAAAAACCCTGTACTTTCTCGTGAATTCAATTGACACAACAATAAGAAAAACAATCAAAGATGATAGAGAGAAGCAAAACACACAAGTATTTATAGTATTTCAGATTTCACTTATTCAACGTCTTGTATGAGTTTTTCAACTCACTAGTATAGAATCGACATCAAACTACAAAATATCCAACGTAAATTATTGACCGGTGGCATTTTCGTAATAAGTGGTCATATAGACATCGGTTAGGAGGGACCTGACATCTATAATTTTATAGATGTCACCCTCCCCTCCTAACTGTCGTCTACAGGACTGACAGGTAGGTGATAAGTCATTTTTTCCACCATATAGACGTTTGTTTCCGCCACTCTGACGTCTATAAACGTCGGGCCCCCTTGTAACTCACATCTATAAATGGCCTGACAGAGTAGGTGAAAAGTTGTCTTGGACATCTATATACACCACGAATATTAATTTTTAATTTGAATGAACGTCATATTAGTGAGGTCACTGACGTCTAGTCGAGAATAGAAGTCGGACACTGGGGGGTCCGACATTTAGATTCCTATTAAATCAGAATTCGTGAACCCGCGGTTACGCGCACTTCATCGTCTTCCTCCTCGCCTTTTCTCTCTGTGGCATTGCATTTCCAGGTGCGTTTTATCTCTTTTGAACCGTTTAAACTTACTTTTACTCCGATTAAATTAGTCTTTGACGGATTATCTTCTATTTGAACCGATTAAAATGAGTTTTCGTTGTGTTTTAGTGCAATTTTGCTCATGTCTTTAGGTAACGTAGTAGCACCTTCTCCCTTTGCTAGCTTCCTTGTAAGAAAAGTTGTGTCTTTTGGATCTCTTATGGCATTTCAACCCAAAACCGAACTTGGGTCCTTGCCTAGTTCTCATGTCACCGTATTCTTTTTCATTGGCGATTGGAATGGAACTAGGCAAAGACCAAGGTTCAGTTTTGGGTTGAAATGCCATAAGAGATCCAAAAGACGCAAGCTTTTCTTATGAGGAAACTAGTAAAGGTAGAAGGTGCTACTAGGCTATCCAAAGACACGAGCAAAACTGCATTAAAACACAACGAAAGCTCAGTAGACATTGGTTAATGCCATGTCCAACGTCTATAGTGCCCTTAGACGTCGGTTAGTGCCATGTCCGACGTCTTTATAGTGTCCTTAGATGTCAGACATGACATTAACTGACGTCTTTATAGTGCCCGTAGACATCGGTTAATGTCATGTTCGACGTCTTTATAGATGTCGGATTCTATAAGTCCGACGTCCCATTAGCGTCACCCATAAAGACGCCGGATCAGGATCTGACGTTAATAGCCTAAAATAACATATGTCTAAAGTGTAACACCCCGAATTTTTGAGATGTCACAGCGTAAATTCTTTTTTAAAAAAACATAACCTTTCCATAAAATATTCATTAAAAATGATCAAACTTTACTCTATTGAAATGCAAATGCAAAACAAATATATAAACATTGTCTGAAAAGTTTTGAATATCACTTTTACATAAAAATATAGCAAATATGAAAACTCTTTAAGTAATAAACAATTAACCCCGAAATCAAAGATCCCAACTCTCGTCAGCTACTTCAATTCGATCTTATCTACAACGCCATCTACTCTCGTACAAGTACGATCATTGCAGGTGGAAACCACAACCACAACATTGCAAGGGTGAGCTAACATAAACAAATCATCAAAACAATTCATTGACAACTACACTATCAGGAATCAAAGTCACCTGCATATAATCATACAAATATTTATTACAGTAACCAAATCTCACCCAGACACACTCGATCACTCACCAACTCATACTTAATTTATTGAAACCATTCACCACATATTTTGAATCACTACCGGTTACTTACATACAACATTAAGGTTAAGTGTCACCCCCCACCATTCTCTTAAAGAGCTTCACCGAGTCAGTACACTTTATCACACCCTTACACAATGACATCTCCCACCACTCTCTGAAAGGCTTCACCAGCAAGTACACCACTTCCTACCACCCTCTTAGAGCTTCCCCGGACAAGTATACGCTTTCCACCACCCTCTTGGGCTTCACCGGACAAGTATACACCCCCACCACTCTATTCTCAGAAAGTTTCACCGGACAAGTACCAGTGCTATTTCCACCACTCTTCCAAGAGCTTCACCAGACATCACAAACATAAACTCGATTTCCACATGAAGTAAATAATATTACACTCCCACAAACAAACGACAAATCAATACATTATAAACATTCTTCAAACAATAATAAAGTAATTATCAAAATAATTACAAGTCAACCTATAAATGTTTTAAGGAATGCACAAGGGATGAAATAAACCCCTTTCCCTCTCGTAAAACGTTTTCCCAAGCCCGTCAAACACAATGCTAACTTTCTCTTTTCTTCTCTATTATGAGATAAAACCTATATTTCAATCCTTCACATTTAAGGTTTCTATTTTTCCTAATCCTGTTCAATTAAATTTCACATGCCTATCTCTTTTCCAATTTAATCACTAAACCACCATTATACTAAAAGGAATTCATTTTCTTCAAATATATATAAACACTTTAACAGACCAACTGCACCTAACATATTATATTTAAACAAAAAATTATTATATTCATCATTTTAATACTTTAAACTATTATGTATGGTTGACTTATTATTGAGACTTTGGCAAGTGTACCAAGTCGTGCAAGTAGTAAAACCGGTAAGACCGGATATCGTTTCCCNAGAGACTTCGATATTACTCTACACTCGTATAATTACTAACTAACTCAAGCTAAAGAATGATTCCAATTTTTGGTTGGTATTATGCAATGAAAGTAAAATTTATGCATAAGTAAAATTTGAACTANTTGNNGCCAAAACTAGTGAATATGAAAATGATTGATAACTATGTGGAATGAACATGTTGGAGAATGATTTCAACTAATTCCTTGCTATGCAAATGCACTACAATACCCTTCATCAACTACTTGTTCTTGCCAACTAGCTAATTTACTAAAACCCAATCCCTTGGTGAGTTAGCCTAGGTTCATTTGTTAAATCCCAATCCCTTGGTAATCCACCAAATTCAACCGCATTAAAAAAAGAAGTTTATGACAACTAAAAGTCCTAGTTCTATCCCTAGACACTATTTCCCTTAAGTGTTTAGTCTAGTTCAAGATTCACCCAAAGTTTCCCAACCTTAAGTAAACCCNANAATCAAGCTATGGTTGATCAAGTCATAACTAGCATTAAGAGAAAGACAAAAACACCAACAAGCAATGAATGAAGCATTTTTCATTTAAACACAAGTGCATTTACAAGAAGTTTTTAGTTTACATCACTCTCCAACAATAATGAACTTAGCTCTCCATTAATGGAGAGCTTGAGCTTACAATGGAATGAAAATGGTGAAGAAGAAGACCCAAGGAAGAAGATGGGTGAGTTCCCACAGCCCAAAACTTGCTCCAAAAGGTCCAAAACGATGCTCCAAAGCTTCAGCCGCCAAGAGTTCTTTGCCCTCGAAAACTGTGTGCTATTTATAGTTCTAGGGTGCCAACTCAACAAATAAAGTCGCGCCCAGCGCCCTTCTCTGGGGCGCCCAGGCGTGACAAATCAGTGAAAACTGCGAGCTGAAGGGCACTAGGCGCCCCCCAGGGGCGCCTGAGCGTGGAAAAATTGCCAAAACTGCGAGCTGAAGGGCGCTGGGCGCCCCCCAGGGGCGCCTGGGCGCCACTTGTGCAGAGAAAATCTTCAAATCTTCAACTTTTAGGCCTTCCTTGGTTCTCCACTTTCAAGAGCTTCAATGTCTTTCCAAAGCAAGCAAAGTTCCTACAAAATTTGAGGAAAAGAGATGAAAACTAACGTGTAACCTAAGCTAAGTTTTATTCACAGAATTGGATAAAAGAAGAGGATCAAGCATGTTTAAAGCTTCAGGAGTGTTGATTTGGCATGAAAAATGCACCATAGATAATGGTAAAAATTACCGTTATCACTTATCCCCCTAATTCATAAGACCACCAAGACCTTATAACCATTTTACATTTCTACCTTAAATTTTTATTCCATTCCTTTCCTTCTTTTGTTAGTTATAAATCATCCAAACCTAAAGCTACAAAACGTGAAACACATGCAAGACTCCTTTCCCTTTCATCATTTGATTTCACGAAAACATTATCCTTCCATTCTAAATCCTCTTTTTTTTTTCTTTTTTTTTCTTTTCCCCACCAAACATTCATATACAATCCTCACTCTTTCTAAGTCATAATGAACAGCATAAGGATAAGGAGGAGAGAAGATAATATACCCCTGTGCCATTACACAAAATTATCAATAACCCAAACAACATGAAGGAAGCAACGTCCGAATTACCGAAACAATAAAAATATTACAACCATCACAGCACCATGATCATAGTCATTCACTTCATGAGTATCACACATACACACCAAACAAAACAAGACAAAATAAGCTCCCCTTACCATACTTGGAATTCAAGCAAGCACCTATTGCTTTCCTAGACGAAAGTCTTTCTTCTAATTTCTTTGGATCTTACTTCTCACCGTCCGTCGCTAGCTCTTCTCCTCCCCACGGTTCAGATATTTCCTTTCTAGGTTTAGGTTTATCTTTTTTTCATCTCCTAAGCATAAAACGGTTAATATTTAAAAACAGAACTACAGTTTCGGGTCATAAGCTAATTGGATTTTCAGCCCATTATATATCTTAGTTCCCTTACAACTGATATCCAAAACTCACCGTTTAAATTAGCATTCTTAGAAGCATCTTTGCTACTAATTCATGAGCAAGGAAGAAAAAACAAAACTTCATAAAACATCGAGTGCAACAGACCCATGCAAGAACCCCAACTTATATATTTCTTTAGGTTGTTCACTTGGAGGTGATTGGGGAAGATGATTTGGGGGAGAGTGATTGAGTGGATTTGAGGATAATTTTTTTTTGCGTTTATTTGAATGGATTGGAAAGTAATTGAGAATGGATGTAGAGGTAAAGTTTGTGAGAATTAGTGATGTGACAGTTTTAAAAAAAATTAACTGATAAAAATTGAACATTACCAAAAATATGCCTAGTTATTAAAGTAATATAAAATGATAATTGTTAATTATATATTTAATTGTAAAACTGTTTGTAAAGAATAAAAAATTAAAAATAATTATTAAAATTAATTTTTAAAAAGTAAAAATATTATAATTTAATAAAATGAATTTATTTTTAAATGTAGTATTTGGCAAATATTGAATCTGGGAGTGCCAACATTTACATGATGTCCTAGAAATTACTACGCTTTAGTTTTGTTCATATTTAGAAGAACATGTGTCTGGAAGTGCTAATTTTTGATAAGTCAGTATAAGCATTATTGTATTTGATATATTTATGTTGTTTTAAGAAATGCGAAAATTGTTGTTCCCGAATATAAGAAAATTAATGCATAATGAGCCTAAAATATTATAAAGGATTATGTATTGATGTAGAAGTAATAAGTGTGACATACAAAGATGGTATAAATGGGTGAGGAAAATAACATATAATTTATTTATTCACTTCAAGAACCCATCTTTTCATGCTTTTTGCAAATATTATATCTACAAATTAATGTAGCCACATTTCACATGACCTGAGAATTTCCTTATAACTTCTTCATGGGTTCAAGAGCCCCAATGGAAACGGCACCGACATTTCCACGTGCTTCACGCCCTTCGTGCTAGGCGGTGGAAGATTGAACGAGTCGAACAACGGAATCTTCTTTTTGCTCTTTAGCGGCGCCTTCCCCGTCCACGGTCGCGGCATTGTGGGCGGCGCGCATGGCAGAAACGCAGGCTCTTGAATCGCGATCGGCTTTGCCTTCAGCATCTCCGAGTAGCTAAACTAGAACTTGAACGGTGCATCGGGGAGCAAGTACGACACGCCGGACTCACTAATAATGATCCAAAATCAGAAGCACCCACGACCATGACGGACAACTTCGTCTTCATCATCATCGACCATGGGATGCTGGCTACATCCTCCATCACCACGAACACCGTTGTCTTCATCATCAACGACATTGCATCCTCCAACGACGTTGCATCCTCCATCATCAACGACAGCTTCCTCGAGTGCTTCAACGATGTGATGGTGGTTGCATCTTCCACCGGTCTGTCAGGCTTCCACCACCAACCTTCCAACCTTCCAACCTCCACCGTCATCAAAATTGCATCAGCCTGCAACACGCATCAATCATGCACGAGGGAGGAAGAATGAAGGGGAACCAATTACTGCACCTTAACCATTAACGGGAACCGAATACAATGTTCTCTGCAGTTTCTTGAAGGAGTGGAACCGGATACGATACAACTCCCTCTTCGTTTTTTTCTCACCACTGAAACCGGTTACCAGATTTGTGTAAACGAATACACTCCCATGAACCACCTCTTTTTCAAGCGCAACTGCTTCAGTAAACTTCATCTTCATCCATCTAGCTGCAATCAACCCGGTCTTCTTCCTCTTCTCAACCACATCCAACCAACCTGCACACTGAAACTGCAAAGTTACTCCTCGCATGGCCACGTAACTTTTCTTTTTTGTCAATGTACAGTACACGCTTCTTTCTTCGTGGTATTTAATAAAAGGATAATATTACTTTAACAACGTTATTTGGCAACTTTTTTCACAACGTCACGTGGCGTAGTCTCATTCGTTATGTGATATTAATTTTAAAAAATACTTTTCAGAATTAGTGAGGGCATGGTTGGAAAAATGAATTTGGGGGTACAGTGTTGGTGCCTCCCATTCTAAAACTCATTCATCCGAAAAACACTCTCCGCATACCGCTCTCTCTCATTGCATCAAGAAACGCTGTCTCTCATTAACGAAGTCTGGGAAAAACGTTGATCTCTGTCAAAGACGCAACGTTCCCTCTCAACACCACCAACATTCATCCAAAAAACGCTGTCCGCAAGAACCGCTCTCTGTCATTGCATCAAGAAACGCTCTCTCTCATTCACGAAGGTGAAAGGTGAAAAGTGTGAAAGGTTATGTTTTTTCCCCTGTTGTCGTTGCGGTGTTTTCTTCCGGGGCGCTTTTCAGTATTTGTGCATCGTCTTTTGAGTATCGAAAGGTAAATTGTATATTCACACTTTTTAGGTTGTTTTGGTTATTTGACATTTCATCTGTGCATCGTGTTTTGGTTATTTGTATTTGTATTTAATTAAGGATTAAAAAGATCTCCTTCAAGGGGGTGATATGGTTTTACTTTTTAAAATGGCAGTTTTTATTTTCCCAATTCAAATTTGATGTGTGCTAAGGGTCAAGAATCGTCTTTGCAAACTTAAAATCAAGAGCCTCGTTTCTTGTAAAGTCAGTGAACTGGTTCTTTCACTGTTTCGACCTGTATTCCTGCTTTTGTTTTTCTATTTCTTTTCTAGCGTGACAAACAAATCCATGACGGTTTAAAACTAGGTGAAGTTGTTAGCTTCTTGGTGGTCTAATATTCTTTTTGTACCTTGATGGCATGACCAATTTCTGTTATGTATTTCTGCCAATAAAACATGATCTTCAAGTTTATTGTGGGCTATAGTACTTTTTTTATCCTAATTATTTTTAAAATTTTGCTGTATATATAGATCTTAACAAAAAAAATCCTCGTGCTTTTTGTCTCAGGCAAGACCAGCTCGGATTCTTATCACACTCTCTGTTCTTGCTTTGATCTTAATCCAACCTGTTATTGCACCAGCAGCTTTTGCAACCTTTCAAACTGCTGCTAAGACTGGTGGTCCTGCTGCAGCTGTCGTCGGTGGAAAATTAATCCAAAGTGAGCTCCTAAGTAGTGGTTGGACTGGTTGGAATCCTATGTGCGCTCTACGACCACTTAGAATCTCTAGCAAAATCATGTTTAGTGAGATCTCCCTTTTAACCAAATTTTCAGCATTCATAAAATTTAAATTGGAAACCTATTAAAGACTTTGAAATGCATCGTATTTGGACCAAGTACTCTTTAGTGCCTTAGTTAATGAGTTTCTGCATTGAATTTAATATGGTCTCCTTTTGTATTTTATGTTAGGTTAATATTTGATTGACTGAATTACAACAACTGAAAATGGTTCCTTGTAAAAGCAATGTAAGTAGATTTTGAAGTTCTGTGTTCTGTTAGTTGTTTTGGAGCATTGTTTTATAAATTATTTTTGATAAATTTCATATGTTCAGAAGTGGCGCATGAGGGCTTGATGGATACATCCTATATTACCCAAATGAATTCCTTACTGCAATTGAGACATCAGAAGCGCATTTTTGGAACTCCATTTAAGATGTGTTTAGGAATTCAAGATCCTATAGAGCTTAACCTGAAATTGTTGAAACTCATGGTTTGTCGATGGATTCCCCACCATCAAGCCTTTAGAGTTAGGCAACAATTGGTTCCTTTAAATGTGCAGGATGTGGTCATGAGTTTGGGGTTTGGAGTGGGGGGATTGGAAGTACCTTTGGATGAATCAATAATGGGTAAAGTAGGTGAACATTTTACTAATTGTAAAAAAACTGAATTGGATGTCATGATTAAGATGTTTAATGTCCTAGTACATGATGATGATGTTAATGTAGATGTTCTTTGCCGTTTGTATATATTAATTTGTTTAGTGGTTTTCTTTTTTCCTAGAAAGGCAAAACATGTTTCTAACATGTCTTGTTTAGTGTTAGATGACTTAAGTAATTTGTCTAATTATGATTGGAGTAGTGCGGTTCATACCTATATTGTAAAGAGTCTAAATAGGTGTAACAAGAAAATACTTACTGGAAAGATTAAAGAATCTTTGAGCATAAGTGGCAGTGTTGTTGTTTTGCAGGTATGCTTTATTTTTCTTTTTTGTTTTTATTAAGTAAGGTTGTTGTTTGAATTTTTTGTAATAATTTTATTACTTTTATTGCAGATTTGGGCGTATGAACGCCTTGGTTTGTATGCCCATTATTCTCACAAGGTATTCCCGCACATTAACCGTTTTCGGCGCATGTAATACTTCATAACAGTTTCATTGTTGCAATCATCTCCCTCACATCCATAGTTGTTGCAATTCTCATTTTGGTTACATGGGGTACTGTAACCACCATAATATTTTTTTTCTCCTCAAGGAACTCAGTCTTCAATGCAGCCAATTCTTCTTCAAGTGCTTTAATTTCAGCTTCTTGTTCCTCTAGAGCAACATCTAAACCATCATCAACATCTTTTTTTTGTTTTTCATTGGTTGCTGACCTTGAATGTGTTTTCTTCCTTACTTCCTCTCCAGTTGCATTACATGATGCTCTTACAAATGGCTGACTCATTTCTCTCATTGATGAACCATAGTCATCAAACGTCTGCAAATTCATCAAAATCATCATTGTATAACTTAAATCATTAAATCAATTATGTTAATAAGACCACTTAATACATACCACACCCGTCTCCATAGCAGATTTTATGAAATTGTCACCTACATTGACATCAATCCAATGCAAAATTCTTGGGTTTTTATGAACTAAATTATTACAAGGAACAAAACGATCACAAAACCAAACCTGAAATACATTACACACACCATAATTAGAATACACAAAACGCTCACTAAAACATTGTACATTTATCAACTCAAACATTTCAAGGAATCAAACAATCTAAATAAAATATTTACCTGGAACACGTACACACAACCTTCCACATACACAGTCCTTGCACCTTTTCCTTCATTCCAAGCTCTACAAGCTTTGCTAAAACTACTAAGTAGATATTGGTATACTATACGACCCCAACAAAACCTACCCAAATCATTTATTTTATCAACTATTTCAAACAAAATTGGGAATATTGTTTTCGTACGATTGGGTAACAATATCTCAGAAATTCCTACCAAAATGTATAGCCTACAAACATCTAATGAAGGCAACTTCTTGTGTTTCTTCAATATAAAGTCATATATAACTTGCAAATCATATTTTCCGTTTTCTTTTGCAAAGTGCTTCCAACAATCTGCTCACTATCTAAACCCAACCCTAAACTTAAAGTAACATCTAATTCCTTTAATTCCACAAATTTTACTCCAAAACAAAAACCACCCCTCTCATCATCCCACCTTTCTAATAAATCACTCAGTATATTCCTACCAAGCTTAATGTCATCCTTTAGTTCTAAAAACCATTTAAATGGACTTTGTTAAATAATACCATTCTGCTCGTGAGTCAAAATTTCATTCAAACCACCAATCAACTTCGTTTTCATTGAATGTCGAACAAACAACTGCATCAGAAAATCAATTTTTTTTTAATGTATTAAGTCACAGTAAAAAACAAAACCCTCAAAAAACCAAAACCCATCAAGATAAAGCTTCCATATAACCAACATAAACACAATGAATAGCTCAAACGAATGAAGTACATACCTTGTTGGAAGAACCAATGTCAGGGGTCGAAGCCATTGCCCAAAATAACCAAGAAAGAACCGCAAACTTTAAACAACCCTTCCACCGAGACCGGTTAAAGCACACAATGAACTCCACCCACAAACCAACAACACACCAACTGAAATGATCACACAGTCAACACAACAAACACACAAAAGGAAATCAAAATAAATAAACCTGAAAATGGAAGACAGAAAAGAGAGTGCGAAGGAGAACGAGAGAGCACGACAGTGGTGGAACAGAGAACCAGAGTGTTGGGACAGAGAAGAACGACTGTGCGACGGAGAGAGAACGACTGCTGGGACGGAGAAGAACGAGTGCGAACGAGAGAGAACGAAAATTCGAAAATGAAAACCCTACATTCAGCACCAACTCTTCTGGAAAGAGGATTCAAACAGAGAACAACAGTGCTGGTACACAGAAGAACGATTGTGCGACGGAGAGAGAACGGATGTTGGGACGAAGAACAACGAGTGCGGAGGAGAGAGAAGGGAAATTCGAAAATGAAAACCCTACATTAAACACCAACTCTTCTGAAAAGAGGATTCATTGAAAAAATTTATTGATGCATTTTGGGAATTTCATCCAAGGCACGTTTTCTTAATAAAAAAACTTAATTCAAATCCAACCAATTACAACGCAACACATAACGTTATCAAAACTGTTATCAAAAACCAGTTGTTAAAATATCGTTACCCTTCTTTGCACAATGTTTCACCTCCAAATAAACACAACATTACCGTAGTTTTCTCACTCCTTGAAAATACAAAAACCCTTTTACAATTCTCCTGCACATGCTTTAAATGCATTCTCAAAAAGTAAACACCAAATTTCCCAACGTTCTCTCTCTTCTGTCTACAACACACTCGGATAAAAAACCAAGAAACAACCACTAGGCCACCTTAATTTCACTGATGATGTTGTACTACAAATATTAATTCTCATCTACTCCTCAACACTTTTTAACCCACTAAACATAATGATAATAAATTATCTTAATATAAATTAATAAAAATATATCATATTTTTATTTTCTACAAGTCTTACGTAAAGTTCTTTCTGCATTAGTGACTTTAAAATAACTTGTTTCACTATTAAATAAGAGTTTGAACAATGCATTAAAAACTCAAAACACTTTCTAGAAAATATCAACCTCAATTTTACACTAAATATCAAAGAATATTTCTACCTTATCTATTCTTGACTCCTTTTAAAAGGATCTTGGTCTTTATCCACTCTTTGACAATCCATAAAGATGTATAGCCTTATCAGTTTTTCTAAAACAACTAATAAAAAAACTAGAAACAATCATGGAATTACAAATGGAAAGAAAAACTTCATTCGGAACACAACACAACACTTAAATCTTTGAATTGTTTTAGAGCTCTTTAGATAATTGCTTGTAAAAATTGTTAAGCAAAGACATTTGTTTTCCTTTTAAAAGATCTTTCTTCAAAGCTGAACGTTGAATATCAATAATTGTATGATTATGTGATATGTTGAATTGATTTAGATATATTATTTTGAATTAAATAATGGTATTTTTAAACTAATGAAGGAGTATAATTTTCAAGATAGTCCATGTTGGTGATTGATATCTATGTAGTTTATGAAATTATGCAAACTCAATGATAGTGAAACTTTGAAAATTCGATAGTCTTACTTGTTGGACGAACTAAGACTCTTTGGACGATATGATATATAATTTTTGAAGACTATTTTTTTTTAATTTTTAAAAATTTAGAAAATAGTTAAAGAGTAGAAGTAATTTTATAAATGACACTACATTGTTTTATTATTATAAGACTGAACTATAAATAGAAAAAATTAGTCTCATTGTATAAAAGTTACATTTTCTCTAAAAATTATTCTTTAACTTTTCTTTAGATTATAATCTCACATCTTTCATCTTTTTGAAGATAAGAGATTGTCATAGATGTCCTAATTAAGAGTACAAAAAAAATAACTCAACATATTTGTGATTAGAATAAGTTCAAATTTTGCTTTTTTTTAGTTATTTAAAACATTTTAAACTTAAGTGTGTACATATTACTCAAGAAACTAAAGAAGAATCTTGGTTTATTTATGATCATTAGGGTATGTTTATATCATTAATTAATGTGAGTTTTCTTTGTGTGGATGCACCATCATAAGAGAGTTAATTGTTAGGAACAAAGTTGAATTATAATTCTTCAATCCGGTACAATAAGCTAGTTAATTTATAATAGATGTGATGTGAAGAAAGCCTGATTTTTGTTTTAAGATAAATTTAGTTTTAAAGAATTGAAAGGTACAATTAGGTTGTTGAATGTTAAGTATTGAGGTTGAATTCGAATGTCGTGGATTGTTGTTAGAAAAAGAAATAGGCTTGGTTTAAACCGAGAGAATGATAAATTGGTTTTATGTTTTTCAGTGGTAAAATTATAAAAATAAATAAATTTGTTTTAAAAAAAAAATTGACATTTGTTTTAACGTCAATTTTCTTTCTTTTTCATTTTTAAAAATTTGCGTTCAATAGTGTTGGTTGTGTCATTCAGTAGTCAATTGACGTTAGTTGGATTGAGCGTCGACATCCTTTGATATTTGTTTTTCCAATCTGATGTTAAAATGACATTTTCGAAAAATGACATTAGAGTTTGGACCGACTTTAAAGGTTAAAAACGTTGAAAGTCCCACATTGACTAAAGATAAGACCAATTCATAGTATATAAGTGGGTACAGACCTCACCTTAATAGTTGGTTTTATAGGGTTGAGTTAGACTTAAAGTCCACTTCTAACATAGTATCAGAGTCATCATCGTCCGAGGTATAGACATGTCGTGTGTGATAGTAGAAATTGGGTGGTCCAATAGGATAGGCCATCCAACACACCTCCACTTATATACTATGAATTGATCTCACGACTTTCCTAGAGAATTAGAGCTTTAAAAGCATTCTGTTATGCTAACTACATTAATTAATTTCAAAACAGAAATAAGTTAAAGGATAGGCCTTAACAAGTAGAAAGAAGATAAAGGAACTACTTTTTTTTTCTAGTCTTCCCTGACAGCCGGGACACAGCCTTCGAAATAACTTCGAGCTACTCCTTCTGCAGCACTTTCCAGCCTTAGCTCCAAATTCCTTATGTTTGCTACGGAAGTGCGAATGCGTTCGTCTGCCGTAGTTGAATCTACCGCTCGAATATTCCTTAAAAAGAAACTGAGAGTTCTCCGGCGGTTTTGAATCGCCTGTTGTATTTGACGCATTTTTGCATCAATTGCAGAAAGCCTGTTGGAAGTTGCAACATCCATAGCTATGCTATTACGAAATTTCTTTTATTTGAATGAATTTGATGAAGAAGACACTTACGGAGCCTACATTTATAGAGTTGTAGAGGAATCCTACCATATTTCATCGAATTGGATGGCAGGCACAATTCTGGCTAGTTCTCCGCACTACTTTTCTGCAGTTGCCTGTATGAAAAAACAAACTTTGTACAACCAGCTTACGTGGAAAAGATGAGACTTCCAACACACCCTCTCACGCCGAGATATATACATCTCAACCGTGGAAGTGACCCGATAACGGGTGGAACAATATGCCCAACAAATATCAATAGGATGGGCTTTAACGATGTCTTTGATACCATGTTAGAAATGGACTTAAAACCTAACCCAACCCTACAAAACCGGCTAGTAAGTGAGGTTTGCACCCACTTATAAACTATGAATTGACCTTATCTCTAGTCAATGTGAGACTTCCAACATAGAAAATAACTAACATCAAAACTCATTTTTAAAATAATGTATTTATTAATAGACATATCTGTCAATAAATATTTCATATCTTACTAAAAGATATATCCGTCGATAATTACTAAAAAATATATTTATCAATAATTATTGAATTATCTGTTTATAGATAAATTTTATCAACTATATTTTTATCAACAAATTTTTATTTGTCAATAATTCGTAATTACCAACCGATTTTTACAATTATCTATAGATAGTGACTCTTGGTAAATCAATTTTTTTAGTGGCATTTGATTTTAGGATATTGTGAATTAATATTTATGATAACTTATAGTTTTATGATATTTTACAAATCACTAATTTACTTTTTCTTATATCTGTGTTGGTTTTAATTTTAATGATTATGAGATACAAGGAACAAATGTTATTTTAGGTGCACTGCTATATAAGAATGAGTTGTGGTGAGAGTGGTGTTTTCGAATACAAATATATGTATCATAATAAATAATAATGCATATGTAAATTAATTGAAAATGAGGTAATAACAAAAGCATAATTAATGATAAAAAATGAATTTATGTAATTTATATATTTTAAGCAATTATTTGATATGTTATTCAAATTATAACTAATTTAATATAAAAATGTTTTTTATTAATCTTTTAAGTTAATTTTATTTTCTTTTATCAGCAAAAAAGAAATGAATTAAAGAAAAGAGAGTAATTAAGGTGTTCAAACTCTTTTATCCATAGCCTATATTCCTGTACTACATGCATTTGTAAAAATATCAAGAACTGCTGTTAAGGAGAGAATCTCGATATAAATTGTTATATCACCACCAAGATTAAATTTATTGTTTGAAAACAATGCATTGATATAATAAGATCACTAGAAGATACACAGTTTCTTTAAGATTAATTTATATAAAGAAAATGATAAGTTTGTATATCTAACATCTTAAAAATATAGCTGGAAACTATAAAAGTCTTTACATTCACGATAAAATAGAATAATTATAGGGAATAAAGTTAAGTTATAGTTATCCTAAAATAATTATAAATTTAAAATTTTACAAAAACCCTACGTTGATACAAACTATAAGTATGAACTGAACGGTCATACAAGCAATGTATTAAATCGAACGGTCCTACATTATTACAAAAGAAATACAAGACCGAATGATCTTACTCTAACTTAAACAATCTTCTTCTTCCAACGCCTGCTCTAGAATACCTCTTGCACACTCTGCTCACACTCACAGGGTGATTATTACAAGGACAAAGACGACCGGACGGACAACATGACAAGACAGGAAATAAGGGTAAGCTAGTGTAATTTAATTAATTATGTTAACATACAATTCAGACAAACATATAATACAATCATACACATACAGAAATCATACAAGCATGTTATAATCGACCATATTACACTGACTGCCTGGACTGTATGAATATGTAGCTACGACCGTTCCTGCACTCGTAGAAAGGTAAACTGGAAACCTCACGAATACCATAGCTGGAAACCCAAGCCGCCATACGAGGTTAGCCCTTCATCCCTAATTGTAGCTGGAAATTGCAAGCTACAACATGAGTTTAGTTCGTTAGCTAGAACCCCAAGCTATATGCGACCAAGCCTTCTGCTATTCTCACCACATGCGTCACCATTCTCTACTTGAGACTCGGTGACCATTAGAATGTCAAGATGGATGCCAGCTTAGCCTATCCATATTCATACTTTTACCACATTGAAACCAACCACCGAGACATTCCTCCTTGGAATTCTCTTTCATATCCATATTATAAATATCACCATCATACTTCCTCATCCATAAAATGTTTAAATAGAAATCACACAAAACAATAAAACAAGTCCCAATCCTTGAACACGACTGAAAGGAAAAGATTAACATAACCTATGAATAAGACCGAACAGGAGAACACTCCCTATATATGAATATGACCGAATGGTCATTTAGAAAGTAAGACTTAAACCTGAGTAGAACACTTGAGCCTTATACCGAACACATTGACTTAGGCCGAACACTATTGGCTTAGGCCGAACACTATTGGCTTAGACTGAACACTATTAGTTTAGACCAAACATTTCTTGGCTTAAGCCGAACACTGTTGGCTTATGTCGAACACTATTATCTTAACTCGAACACTAATGGCTTAGGCCGAACACTATTGTATTAAGCCGAACACTATTAGAACCGAATACAGTTACAAGACTGATTTCTACGAAGAGATCGAGTGCTAGTACAAGACCGAGCACTTCTGAGACTGAGTGTTGGTACATGACCGAGCACTATCGAGATAGGACATGACCGAGCGGTCATAACAAATATGGCCTATAACGAACCAAACACAGTTAAGACCAAAGGCTATGAATAAACCGAACGCTATATTCAACTGAATATTAGCTCAAGACCGATCAATCATTAGCTGAGAATCCACAATAACAGAACTCAGTTATGACCGAGCACCAGAAAAGCTGAACGGTAAATAAAAGACCCTCAACGAACTACATAATTCTGTAGAATGACTGCAAAATTATGAACAACACTAATCCTTACCAATTTCACTACCTTCACCCAGCTTCTAATCCTCCAAACTTATATCATATACATTCCTACCCATGAATTAAAAATGTCTAATTCTTTCTAACATCATTAAGAGAGTTTCATCACAGATTTGAGAGTTAATTCTACAGAATCATGAACTCAATGACCGAGAATCAGATTTCTTAGTTTTTGGTACAATTTGAGTGACATAAGGATTCTAACAGTTTTAGACATCTTACCCAGATTTCCCATACAAATCAACCTGAAACCGAACACAATTTCCCTATTTTTACTACCACACTTCCTTCCAATTTCACTCGGCCATTGAACCAGAATCATGCAAAAACACAATCATCATGAACACAACATCAATATTCCACACCAACAACACCAAACACCAAATCATTCAATTTCACATACATGCAACATCATCAAATAACATTTTCATACATCAAAACCAATTAATTAAATTATCTAGCTTCCCTTACCTCTTTGACCGAACCGAACAACGTTTATCTTTTTCAAAATTTGCTTTCTCCCTAAAAAATTCCAAGAATACTTATAGTTTCCCGACTGGTGAGAAAAGACCACCCAACAAATCTAAATGGAGTTAGAAAGGGGAAGAGAAAGTTGAAGAACACATGCAATCAGTAGAGCTAACTTGCATGTGACAGAGTTTTTTCCAGATTTTAACAAAACTCAAGAAATGAAACTTACTTGTTCAAAACACAAGTTTGATCAGTGAGAATGGAATTTATTGACACCAAGATAACTTACACACAATCTGATTGCAGATCAGATGAAGAAAAAGGTAAGATTTTGTAAAAAGAGAAAAGGAGAATTGTAGAGAGATGAAGGAGAAAAGAAAGCAGAGCTTGGAAGAGTGATAATGGCTTCTAAATAATGAAACAAACTTTGAATCCAACGTGTGTGTGTGTGTCTATATATATATATATATATATATATATATATATATATATATATATATATATATATATATATATATATAATTTTATTATTAAATGCTCGATCCCATTAGGCTTAAATACCTATTTAGTACCCAAGTTGGGGGCTGAATTTCCGTTTGATACCCAGTTTTAAAAGTGATTTAATTAGGTCCCCAAGTTATTGATTTTGCTTTGAATAGGTCCCTTCCGTTAAGTAGCTTGCAACGGCGTTAACTTCACACTTACGTGCCGATATTTTCCTTCTCTCTCCTCTGCTATTTTTGACAGTTCTTTCTCTCTCCTATTTCTCTTCTCTCTCTTATCATTATAACATCATTATAAGTACCTCTTTCTCACCTTTTTCTCTCTCTTCTATTTCTCTCACTGATGATTATAACTACCACTCACCATTTTCATCTCTTCACTGTTTCACTTCTCTCTCTTTCTTCTTCTTCTTCTTTTTTTCCTTTCTCGCTTTTTTTTACTACAAAATCAAATGACAAAAACAGAAGAATAATCTCATAGCCACTGCAACTCACAAAACAAGAGAGAAAGAACGAAAAAAACACCCCTTTTTTATCATAAGAAGTTGCACGGAGACACCATCATCCTCATGATTCCTGTTCCTTAAGAAGAACCAAGCTTAGATTTCGTATCGTCTTTTGTTAACAATATTGTCACTGATTTTCTCTCCCATCTTTCCTCCATCCCAACTGCCTGCAACAGGATGTCCTTGCTCCAGGAATTTCTCACCAGATTGGAACTTGAATTGGTCAAGATCCAAGCGTTCAAACGCGAACTTCCTCTCTGCATGTTCCTCTTAAAAGATGGTTCGTTTTTTTCTTGAAATAAAAACCACTTTTTGGACCTCTAACCAATGCTGCTGCCGCAAAGTGGCCGGAAACAAAGGAGGTGCTGGTCGCCGGAGTTGCATCACCGCTTTGTTAAGGCATTAGAGGAGTTTGGAGGCTCTCAAGGTAGGAGATTAAACTGAGGCATCCTACGTTGAATAAGCCATAGACTATGATTTGGCTCTTCTCATTGTCTTGCGGGCACCTCAACAAAAGCTTTCTGTAAGGGGGTTGAAACCTGGAAAAAGGAAACCATAATGAAAAAGGTCGAGGCCGATAACGTCACCTTTGGTGTTGCAGGTAACTCCGGTGAAGCTGCACACGGGTATTCCAGCGTCCCAATTCAAGGGGTACATCCCGTGGAGGGAGAGTTTCATGAGAAAGAAAAACTGTGACTGGTTCTTGGTGTTGTTACTGGTGATGATAACCTGGGAGAGTGACATGGTGGTTGTGGAGAAATATTAGTATAGTAGAGAAGAGGGTGAGAAAAGGGTGATGAAAGGATGGTGGTTCATTTTGAGAGAAGAAAAAAGTACAAGAGGTGATTGTGAATGGTTGTAGGGAAGAAGAGAGAGAAATAGAAGAGAAACAAGCTACTGTGTCAGGAATAGCAGGAATAACTGAGGAGAGAGAAGAAAAATACCGCCAGGTAAGCGTAAAGTTAACACCGTTACAAGTTACTTAACGGAAGGGACTTATTGAAAGCAAAATCAATAACTTGGGGACCTAATTAAATCACTTTTAAAACCAGGTATCAAACAGAAATTCAACCCCAACTTGGATACTAAATAAGTATTTAAGTCATCCCATTATTTGATGGCATTTGTTCAGTCCCAAAGTTGACTCCTCACAATATACATGAATATCTGTCACTTCAAAACTTCTTTAAAATTCACGGTTCTTACAGTATATATTTTTTAAAATTTTAATCATAATTATGGTTAAAAAATTTAGTAAATTTTAATTATAATTATATATTATACATATACAATTACTTTAAATATATCATAAATTTACATAATATATTTAACTTTAAAATATAATTGAAGGAAAAACAGAAATTATATGTTGTTTAAATGGTAACTAATTTAATATTGAACTATTTTTATTTCCTTTTATGATTAATTTATAAAAATAAAAAATAATTAATTAAATAGTTGTATTTTTTTTCTCGTCACATATATATGTATAAATTAGGGTTAAATATGTTTTTAGTCCCCCAACTATTGACCGTTTTTGTGTTTAGTCCCTCTTTCAAACTATAGTACAATTTAGTCCGTCAACTTTAGAAAACTCTGATGTTTTGTTTAATGGCTATTGTGTTAAAGAAGGTATCATCCATGAAGTAACCCTACCATATTCACCTGAGTCTATGGAGTAGCTGAGAGAAAGAATAGAACTCTTAAGGAGATGATGAATGCTATGCTTATTAGTTCTAGTGCACCTGATAACCTTTGGGGAGAAGCCTTGCTTACTGCGTGTTTTTTACAAAATAGAATACCTCATAAGAAAACTGGTAAAACTCCCTATGAGCTGTGGAGAGGTTATCAACCTAACCTTAAATATCTAAGAGTGTAGGGGTGCCTAGCTAAGGTGATTTTACCCGATCCTAAGAAAAGAAAAATAGGTTCTAAAACCTCTGATTGTATGTTCTTAGGCTATGCTGAACATAGTGCTGCCTACAGGTTTGTAGTTCTTAAAAGTGATATACTTGAAAGAAATTCTATAATGGAGACGAAAAATGCTGAGTTTTTTTGAACATGTTTTTCCTTTAAAGGTTAGTGAGACGTCTCAACCTATAGATAATAATAATAGTGATGCCTTGTGTGAAGAATTAAAAAGAAGTAAAAGACAAAGGAAGGAAACTTCATTTGGTAATGATTTTTATACCTATCTAGTTGATAATGATCCTAATAGCTTTGTAGAAGCCATTACTGCTCCTGATGCAAAACAGTGGGATAAAGCCATTAAGACTGAAATTGAATAAATTCAGAAAAATAATACTTGGACCTTAGTAGATTTGCCTAAAAGAGAAAAACACATTGGTTGTAAGTGGATTTTTAAGAAAAAGTATCATCCTGATGGATCTATAGAGAAGTATAAGGCAAGATTAATAGCAAAAGGTTTTACTCAAAAACCCAACATAGATTACTTTGATACTTTTGCCCCTATGACTAGGATTTCCTCTATTCGAGTATTATTAGCCTTAGCAGCAATCCATAAGCTAGTGATACACCAAATGGATGTTAAAACTGCCTTTTTGAATGGTGATTTAGAGGAGGAAACTTATATGACTCAACCTGAAGGGTGTGTTGTACCTGGTCAAGAGAATAAGGTATGTAAACTTTTAAAATCTTTGTATGGGTTGAAACAAACACCAAAACAGTGGCATGAAAAACTAGATAATGTATTGCTATGTGATGGTTTTTCACCTAATGATGTTGATAAATGGGTGTATTCTAAATTTGAAAATGGTGATTGTGTCATTATATGTTTGTATGTGGATGGCATGTTAATATTTGGTACATGCAATGAAATTGTTGCAAGAACTAAACTGTTTCTAGGATCGAATTTTGAAATGAAAGACATGGGTGAAGCCAATGTAATTTTAGGTGTTAGAATTATAAGGAAGGGAGATAGTATTTTACTATCCCAAGAACAATACATTGAGAAACTTCTTAAGAAGTTTGGATATTATGATTTCAAACCCGTGAGTACCCCTTATGATGCTAACTCTATATTAATGAAAAATAGAGGAGAATCGTTATCTCAGCCTAAGTATGCCCAAATAATTGGGAGCTTACTGCACTTGATGAGCTTTTCTATACCTGATATTACTTATGCAGTAGGTAGACTGAGTAGGTACACTCAATGTCCAAATCAAGAACATTGGGATGCACTTTCCAGGCTTATGAGATACTTAAGAGGTTCAATGGATTACGCCATTGAATATAGTGGATTTCCCGTTGTACTAGAAGGGTACAGTGATGCTAACTGGATATTTGATTCAGATGAGACAAAATCCACTAGTGTTTATGTATTCACACTTGGGGGTGGTGCGATTACATGGAGATCAGCCAGACAAACAATTATTGCAAGATCTACTATGGAATCTGAGTTTGTCGCTCTTGAGATCGCTAATAGTGAGGCTGAGTGGTTGAAAAACTTCTTAGCAAACATTCCACTAGGAATGAAATCAACCTCATCGGTGTCTATACACTGTGATTGCCAATCGGCAATAACTATAGCTAAAAACAAGAATTACAATGGAAAGAATATACATATCCAATTAAGACACAATTTGGTGAAGCAGCTGCTAAAGAGTGGAACTATTTCCATTGACTATGTGAAGTCAGAACGGAATCTAGCAGATCCTCTGACAAAACCTCTCCCAAAGAAATATGATTTTAGAAACATCGAGGGGAATGGGACTTAAGCCACTGGCAAACAAACAAGTGATGGTAACCCAACCTTTGTGATTGGAGATCCCATGAATAAGGTTCATATGGGTAAAAACGAGTCACTTGTTAGTTCTGATAGCATTAATTTGATTTTAAATCAAATATGTCCATTCCTATGGTGTGTGTGAAAGTGCTAGAGACTACATTATTGAGAGGTTAAACTTTGTAGTTAAACAAAGTTTTTAATGATCTTCATATCCCTTTTGGGTGGTGTATGATTTGCAACATACACTTAATGAAATCACCTATATGAGTGTCAAGTGGAGCCACTTGCATGAGATCTTGGCATGACCTCTAGAGCACTCATGAATACCGAGCACGCGCATGGCCTAGTAAGCGGATCACAACGATAACAACATGGATTGTGGGAGTGTACTGTGATTGTTAAAACTCTAACACACTCAAGTATCTTTGGTTCATATAGCTTGCTATACTAACTATATTGTGTGTTAAAGTTTCTCGATCTAAGACTGGTTCATATAGCTTGCTATACTAGCTCTGATGCATTACATCTTATAAAACCCAGGATTTTCATTCTTTTCTTTCTTTTAACCATTGTTTCTTATCTAATGCAATATGTGGGGGATTGCTATTATTTTAATAACAATATTGCAAAAGTTGTGCCATCAAAAGCGGGATTTTCTCTCAAGCTTGGATCGAAAGTTTGCTTTTAACGATTGGTTTTGAATTCAGAAAGTGTCTGGTTGCCAACGTTAAAGTTTTAATGTGCAACGTTAAAATTGTTGCTGCATGGTCAAAACCACTACACCAAGGCACGCTCCCAACATTTTAATTAATTAAAATATTATTTTTTGTCAAAGATATTTTGGATATTTGGATCATGGGCCTGATCCATAAACTCTATAAATAAAGCCCATTCTCCACCCCAAAATCATCAATTCTCTCATTCTCTTTCTCTCGTTCTCTCCTTCCTTTTATTTCTTAAAAAATATTTTGGGTTTCATTCTTTCTCTTTTTAAGAGATCCTTGAGAAGTTCCTATTGTATCTTAGGGGGCTTGCGTAATACACTACGGATAAGTCTTTAAAGACAGTGACTCTACACGCCTCAGGAAATTTTGTTTGTGATTCGGTGAGCTTTTCTAAAACATATGATTCTTAATGGTGTATAAATTATTTAGTTTCCAGTTGTTTAGTATAGCAAATGAGGGTAGATATTTTGTTTGTATGATGAAGTGTGCAAGTGTGACTCATTTTTGTTAGATAACAAAATTTTGAGAGGAAAGTTAAGTCAGTCGAAACGTAATTATCATTTTATCCTCAATTCTTTTTTACTTTCCACTATACATAAATAATAATAATACTAATAATACTACTACCACTAATAATAATAATAATAATAATAATAATAATAATAATAATAATAATAATAATTTATTTAAACTATTTAACCATAATCTATTTCAACTTAATTTCTATCAACCTCATTTTATTTGAATATAATATCATAATTTAAATAATAACTAATATTTTATTTTTATTATTAGAATATATCTTTTCAATTTATTAAATTTATTTCACCAATAATTTTTATAAAAATTCATCATTTTTTTCCTTTTGTACTGTTTTTTTTTATTAATGTTTTACTCAAATTTACTCTCTAAATTCATCATTCTCAAAACAAACAATTTTTTGTGGGAAGAAGAAAATATTTTTTCTTAAAACTTTCAATATCTGCTTTAATTAAGTATTTCTTTAAATGCATTAGTTGTTGGAATTAATGCACTCAATTTATATTAAAGAGACTAATAATGACATAAATTAAGTTTGTAATGGGAAGTTAATATTGAATTTTCGTTTGTATTCAACACAAATTTAAACATCAAAGCGACTTCTTACCATGTATTTTTCTTCCTTTTTAAACCATTATTTCCAAGTTTTAACAGAATATATTATTAATTTTTTTTCTCCTTATGGGAAAAAATATATTAAATGAATTAATTAAAAAATAAAAGTGATAATCCTATATTAAGAGTGCAGTGCAATAATTATTATAAAATAGTTTAAACTTCCGCACAAAAAAACTCTATATTGAACTGGCTTTTGATGATGACAACACAATGCTTAATAATAGTATATATGTTACAGTATTACATGTTCGTGTTTCATTGTTTTTCATATCTGTTGAACATGTTTTGTTGAATTGCAATGTGTGTTCCTATGATTGATTATGTGTTACATTTATGGAACATGTTTGTATTGAAATGTGTGATAAAATAGTTTTGATTACTTCCGCACATTTCTGAAGAAAAGATCACAAGCACCTTTATGAACTTATATTTATTGTGACAAAGGTCTAGTTCAGTCGAATACACTCATAATGGATTCGACTATGCTCAAATCTTTGTACAGATTTTGTGAACCTGTGCTTGATGAGATTTTGAGTTGAAAAGAATTTCAAAGTGATTTTTCATGTGTCAGGCGACAGTGTGATTAACACATTCGACTGTATTACTGTTGTGGTTGGAATTCTGTTGTGCCTACTAGCTCCAACGGTTATATTTTTCAAAAGTTAGTTAAGATTGACTGACTAGGTCAACTGTCTTAAATGTGTATTGATTTGGTTGACTAAGGAGCCTTTGTGTTGACTGTCTGTTATAACTGGTTTAATAAAGTCGACTGTATTAGTAGGCTATTCTACTAAGAAGCTATCTAATATAACAGAAAACTATAAATAGAACAAAACGTGAATTGTTCTGAATAGAGAAGGAAAGACTTTTTGATCTAACACTTTCATTATCCTGTTTCAGAGTGAATTCTCAGTTTTAGAAGCTCCAAGAATTCTCCAAGAAGGCGGTGGTGATCTTTCTTGAGAGAGATTCAGAGGGAGGAGCCAATTGCGCACATTGTTTGATGATCATCTTCACAAAGAAGGTGCTTCTGGTTTGATCTTGATAGGCTTGGCATCCTCTGAAGACCACTGCATTTGACTAAAGGCTTGGCAACCTGTGAAGTCTGCTGTTATAGGATTGGCAACCTGTGAAGCGTGTTGTGATAGGCTTGGCATCCTATGAAGAGTTCTGGTTACACGTTTAGGATTGTTCGACGTGGGTAAAGATTGCAGAAGAAGGGATTCTTGCTGTAATTCTGGTTTTTGTGTGTGCAGCTATATTTTGGTTTTGGGTTAGGGAGGAGATTTATATTTTTGGTCCCTTCTTCCCAGGTGGTGATGATCGGTGATAATGGTGAGTTCCCTCTATTTTTTGGATGGTGAGTATTGGGTCTGAATAATGGTGCTCAGTGCTCTCTTGTGGTGATGGTCGAGGTGAATCCCGTTCAAGGTCCGTGATGGTTTTTTTTTTTTTTTTGTATGTGAATGGAGGAAGTAGATTCTGTTGAGTAGAGAGTGAATGGTCAAGTTGAGAGTAGTGTTCTCTTTCAATACTTAGGCTGCCCTCTCATAACTTGGAGATGCGTTTTTGTTTCTTTTTTTTTTCTACTCTCTCTGCCAAAGGCGACTGCCATCACTCTACAACTCTTCCCCCATCTTTCATGCTCCCATGCTAAACCAGTTCAAAGCGTCAGTCCATACACAGGATTCGCACCCAAAAGGGGATATGACGTGCCTGTGGAATGGTTGCTTCCTGCAACCCAACCAAGCCACCCTGCTCTACTATATTTCCTCTTTCAGGTGAGCCAGCTAAAGATTGTAGGTGCATGCATGGCACAACAAAAGATTTGCACCAGAATGGGAGATAGCGTGATGGAATGAAAAAGGAAAAGCAACTGGCTCAAATTGGACCGGATACCATTTTTGTTTTGTTTTCTTTTCTTTTCTTTTTTTTTTCTTTTCTTTTTCTTCTTTTTTTTCTTTTTCTTTTTTCTTAAATTTTTTTTTGCTTTGTTAACATAAAAAATTAAAGTAAAAGAAACTAAACAATAAAAGAAACTAACATAAAAGAGAATAATAGAAAGTGAAATAAAAACTAAAATAAAATAAAAAAAACTTACATAAAAAGTAAAATAGTGAAAACAAAATTAAAATGCAAATAAGATAAAATAAAATAAAATAACAAAACAAAACATATATTATTTAATCATCCGGACGAAATTGGATGTTGACAACCGCAACTCCATCGCAGTCCACATCAGCACCTTCATTGACGCCACTAAAATTTCTAACAACAGCTACTAGGGAACCTCAGCTCCCAAAACATGCAATCAACACCAACCCCAAATCGAAATAGTCACAATCTCTAATCGAAAAATCAAAACAAAATCAAAACCCCAATTCCAATCAATGAAAGACATCTAATCACTTCAGAAATCCCAAATTTCTCAATTTCAGCAAACTCTAAACTTCTCAAGTATTAATTAATTATAATAAATAATTTTAATTTCATAAATATTTATAATATTTTGAAAAAAAAAATCACTTCATAATAACTTCACGTAAAGACAGATCTTTCTTTTCCATCAACCACTTTTCCATCCAAAAGTAGCAACCAAATCATCTTTAGAATTTCTCCACTTATTCCAAAATCAACGTTCAAGATTCGGTAAGATGGAAAAAAATGTTCTTTTGATTCTCTTTACATTTTTACAAAATAAAAAAATTTTGGATTATTAGAAGAATGTTGTATTGTTAAAATAAATTAGTGATTTTAACATTACTTTTATTTGCAAGTTTTAACAGAATATATTATTAACTTTTTTCTCCTTATGGGAAAAATATATTAAATGAAATAATTAAAAAGCAAGTGATAATCCTATACCCGACTCAAAAGATACACTAAGAGTGCAGTGCAATAAAGCACACCTTATTATGAAACAGCCAAAATCTATACATTTATTTGGCTATATTCAAATATTATAACTAAATTTTTGATATATTAGTTATTATTTTATTAGATCATTATTGTTCCTTTATAGGTAAAATATTATTCTAATAAAAATATTTATATTAATATTATAAATACAACAAATATTTTTTTAAAGAATATTTTCACTTTACATCTCATACTTAATAACCACTCTCGTTAAGAAGAAGGTATTTTCAAAATAGGTAACGATATCTTGACAATATTTTTTGACAATTTTTTTATAACAGAATTCGTGTTATTGCTTTAATTATGTTTAAAAAATATTTAAAATGGATGTCAAAAAATTTGTTAAAAAAATATTGTTAAAAGAAGTTTTTGGTTTCAAAATAGAAGAAGGTCCCATAAGATCTTTCATTAAACAGTCCAAACATGTATTTATTTAGAAAATGTTTATATATTATAACTAAATTTCATATATTAGTTATTATTTATTTTTCAGTTGTTATTATTATAATATTATTATACTTTTGAGTGTTATTCTAATAGAAACATAAATTTATAATCAATTTTTATTTTATAAATACAAGTAATATTTTTTCACGTTTTTCCTTTCATCAACCAAAAGGACTTTTCCACTCAAAAAGCAACCAAATCATTTTTAGGATTTCTCCACTTGTGTAAAATAGGTTTTCCTGTTCTTCATCAATGTCTTCTTCCCAGACAAGTTGCGTTCTTTCCCAAGATATGATCATGGAAATTCTGTCGTGGCTTCCGGTGAAAGATCTCCTGCTATTCAAGTGCGTTTCAAAAGGGTGGAACCAACTTGTCTTTGATTCTGCATTTGTGAAACTTCACCTCCAAAGGTCCTCAAAAAACACTCACACGTTGTTGACCTTTCTGGATGATTCCCTTAGCTATAGAAGACATTGTGCCATCGTTTGTCCTATACAAGATTTATTTGAAAACCCGTCATCCACCCTCGAAACTTTACCTCACAGTTATCTCCCCTTCAACGGCAAGAGAAGTATTTTGGGTTCCTGCAACGGCTTGGTGTGCTTACAAGATTCTTTTTTTCACGGTGAATTTAAAGAATACTGGTTTCCGATGGGGAATCCCGCAACAAGGGTGATGAGTAATGAGCCCCCTCATATTCGTATTAATCTCAGCGATTATAAATATCCTTTCAGGTTGGTGTATGGGTTTGGGTACGATGAATGGAGTGACACTTACCAAGTTGTGTTATTGGATAACAACAAGAATAAATCACAGAAACTGGAGGTAAAAGTTTGTTCTTTAGGGGATAATTGTTGGAGAAATACTTTCACTTGTGAGGCTGTTCCCATAAAGATGGATAATAGGCTTCGTGGAATTTGTGGTGCTTTTGTGAGTGGTACTTTAAACTGGTTAGCGTATCCGAAATCCCGCGCTGGTGATGATGAACGAGGAGGAACTAAGATGAACGAGTTAGAAATATTTTCTTACGATCTAAAGAAGGAGAGTTGCAGTTATTTCTGTATGCCTGATGGCATTTTAGAAGTTAGTCCTAATGAGGCTGTGCTTGAGGTTTTGAATGGTTGTTTGTGTCTTTCTCATTATCATGAGAATGATTTTATCGTGTGGCTGAAGAGAGACTTTAGGGATGAAAAATCTTGGTCAAAGTTGCTGCATTATAAGAATCGTCCTTCACCTTGTTACTACACACGTTACATTGACATCATTTGTATGTGTGAGAATGATGATGTCGTGCTGCTTGCAGACACAGGTCTCTACTCAAAATCAGAATTTATTTGGTGGAACATCAGAGACAATAGAATGGAGGGTCGTCAAATTTTCGACAAGTACAAGTTTTATCTTTCCTCTTATGATTATGTTCATAGCTTGGTTTTGCCGTAAAAGATTTAAGTACCTTTATGTTTTTTTAATTGATTTAAAGATTAACGTTTAGAATTTAAAATAAAAATTAAAGATTTAAGGTTTAGTATTTAGAATAAAAATTAGGAGAATGGGTAGAGGAAGAAATCAAAACTCTTATGTGTAACCATGTTTCTACCTTCTCAAGCTGACTAAATTTAAAGTGTACTATAAGATGTGTCTGGTTAATTAGAAGAGAAAATAAGTATTTTGAGACAGTTTTTTTAATAATATTTTGATATGATATATGTGTCATTTTGTTATTGATTTATTATTTATTTGTTATTATCTTCATATATCTTATTATGAATTACTCTTCTTCTAAGTCTAATTATGAATTAATGTATTTGGTTTCTAATCAATAGTTTCTGATAAAGAAATTGATACTATTAAGAGCAATAGTTATTTTTGTGGTTCTATTTTCTGATGTTTTGGTTATTCAGATTTTTTAAACTCATTCACTTTTAGTGACATTCCAATTATATTAAAGCATAATATAATATAGAAGTCCACAATTTTAATATAGAAAAACAATTTGAAATAAAATAACAATTAAATATAAGATATTAGTCATCCAAATATAACTCAAGAGTTTGAACTTCAAGTAAAAGAGGTCTAAACCTAAAACTTAGACATAAAGACTATTTCAAGATACATAGGTTCAACAAAGAAAGGAATTCCTATGAAGACTAAGCTGCAAAATCATCTTCATCCTCCAACACTTGCTCCAAGGAAACCTTCTCAACCACCTCTGCTCCCATCCAAATGGATGATCATCCCAAGAGAAAACATACCCAAGCAACATACAACACAAAAGTAAGGGTGAACTAGGTAGATGAACAACATACATATAGTATGTCAATCAATATCATCATGTTTAATCATATATAAAGACAAGCAAGGCGTACCAATCAAACCATGTGTCAAATACTCCACGCGACTCATCGAATTTGGTATAACTGTAGAGCTATTGGTCGTCTTTGCACTTGCATAGTTCAGCTGGCCCATCCCCAACACTATGCAAGGTAAGTCCCCCAATCTGTCTATGTCTAAACTCCAAGGCTATAGACGAGGACCTCCCTCTACTCTCACCACTCACACTATTCTTCCCTATTTGAGTATGAACAATGCTTTGAGTGTAGGGATAGACATACCATTTCAAAGCTCCCAACATTATACAAATAACAACACAAATCTCTACAACCACTTCCAATCATGTCGTCGTATTCTTTCAAACATACATTAACTCATTCATATATCATTCTATTCCACAATCATATTCTTTCAAACCACAAAAGTCTCATACATAAAACATACATTAACTCATTCATCACAAGTTATACAAGTAACAACTCCACAAATTTAATCTAAATTAATCAATACCAAAATATTTTATACTTTATTTTCAATGTTGTACACTGAAAATATGTTTCATTTAATCCTATTATAATAATTATATTAAATCATAATTCTAATAAAATATTTATATTAAACCAACATACAAATATTCAAACATATTATAATATAATCACAAATAACACTTACAAAAGAATAATAAAATACAACTAAAATAATAACTTATTCATCATCGCGCGACCCACTCTAAAAATGATTTAATAAAGCAAAACCATGCATTATCATTTTTTCAAGTAGCTTTTCACGTAACTTTGCATTGTCAAAAAAAAATGTTATTAAAGAAACTTTTTCCTTTTAAATATGCATCATCATTCTTTACACAAGGAAATTAATATACCCCACCACGACATGGCCCCACAACCTATACTTCTAAGACTTACTTTTTATACATTCACCGTGCACTTGAAACCATGAGATTGTATCCCCTCTGCACACATTCCTTTTACCATAAAATAAACTATCACCACGGGAAAATAGAAGCTACTCTTTAAACCTCTTGTAACTATATCTTGTTCCCCTCCTTTTCCTAACCAAACGTGAAGCAAAGTATCTGTTCTAAAAACTGATTTCTTCATATTTATGTTGCCCATCTTCATTTAAGATAACAATTCTCTCTTTCACCTAATTTAAACCACCCAAATAATTAAACCAACCAAATAATTAAACCACCTAATTGCCCAAGGTACATGTACTAAAAACTCTCACCCTTTCTTTTCTCCGCTTCCATACTAAAAACTCTCACCTCCTCTGCACCTTATTTCTCTCTATTTCTTCACGGACAACCATACCCTGTACTCCCTCCTTTTCTTCTACTCATTTAACTCAAACTACAATTTATCTCACACCACTCTATGCGTATATCTCTTATCCTTCCTATAACACCTCATTGTAAACAAACTTTCTCTCCCCTAGTACTCACACCACTGTATGCCCACTTATCATTCTTTTTCCTAAGCAATGCCATAATAACACTCTCTGCATATAACTCTGTACTTATGACTCTCTATATTTAACTTCATCACCTCACTCCAAAAAAACCCTTCTCACCTGTGGGACCTACAGAATCCCTTTTTTTTTTTTATTAAATTCTCAATCCCACATTCACCTTTCGCATAAAAACAATAATGTTATATATATAGTGTGAAATAGTGAAAGAGATCAGGAGAAATCTCCCTTGTGTTAAATATACACATAGAGTTCTCTATTTATAATAGAAGAAATATGGGCTAAGCCCAAATACAAATTAATATGCAAGAATAAAATAAAATAAAATAAAATAAGAACAATGTTCCCCTAATAAACATATAGGGACTATGTTTGCCTAATTAACATAAACACAATATAAACTAAATATAATATCTCTAACACTCCCCCTCAAGCTGGAGCATACAGATTGTATGGACCAAACTTGGAATAAATAAACTCAATTTGAAATATATGATATGTCTTCAAGAGTGTGCGGCAAACAGATGCACAATCACATGTCGACGAACAACTAACAACAATTTATGGACAGTAATAGACAACTGCGAAACTTCAAATAGCACCATGAAACTTCAAGTGGGATGACTTTGACAAAGGAGAACAATGATAAACTCGAGGGACGGGATTGTCATCAAGTAAGGATGAGACTTGCATCAAAACTACAGGGATTGCCATCACTGACTGACGGGGCCTGTAGTGGCTAAAAGCGACAAAACTACAGGGAATGTCATCACTGACTGATGGGGCCTGTAATGGCTAAAAGCGACAAAACTACAAGGAATGCCATCACTGACTGATGTGGCCTGTAGTGGCTAAAAGCGACAAAACTACAAGGACTGTCATCATTGACTAGTGGAGTCTGAAAGCCTAAAACCTGGCTGGAAACATACTCCCCCTCACGACGAACGGCGGAAATGACGGCGCGCCGATGACAAACCGCGAAAGTGGAAGATCATAATGAGCTCTTATTCATCAAAGAGACCAAAAACAAATCTGACGGATTTGACAAAGGGTTGGTGAAATTGTTTCAACCCATAATTTTAGTGTTGAAATTTCTTGGTGTTAACCACTAATTGTCCTTGAAGACCTTTCAGAATAGAGAAGATAGCGGAAGCAGTAGAGGTAGGACTAGGTGTTGGTGCATCAGTGGCACAAGTGGCGGAGACGGCGGTCGGAGATGACGGTCGGAGACGATGGCCAGAGACGGTTGTCGGAGATGACGGCCGGAGACAGTGGCCGGAGACGGTGACCGGTGACGTTGCCGGCGACGGACGGTCGGTGACGATGACCGGTGACGGTGGCCGGCGATAGTGGACAGCTGGCAGGTGGCTGCTGGTGGCGAGCGGCAATGGGCAGTGGCGGACAGCAACACCGGAGACAGAAACTAGAGATTGCCTATTGAAGTATAAAGGCATAGGTTGAAAAAGAAACTTTTAGGGGGGGCCGCCGATGGCGGCGGCCACCGGCGACAACAAAGACAAAGTAGAAAAAGAATCAGAAACCCTCCTCTAATACCATGTGAAATAATGAAAGAGATGAGGAGAAATCTCCCTTGTGTTAAATACACACATAGAATTCTCTATTTATATCACTAATTTTTTGTATTTTAGCTTACCCTTATTTTTGTGTTGTTTGTCTTTGTGTATGTTTTCTCTTTCGCGATGATCACCTTAATGGTGTGAGCTTAGGGAGACACATTTTATAATTGTTCTAGTGAGAGGTGAAGGTGAAACAGTTGGGAGGTCAGATGATTCTACAGGTGTAGACTTTGTCTTTCGTAAGTTTGTTTTCTTATGGTAGTTTCAATATCATATATGTTATATTCATTTTACTAGTATTTTACTATTAAAAATAGGATGTTACATTAATGGTATCAGAGCAGTTTGTCCTTAGGATGACTTATGAGTTGTGGGTTTTTCGTGTATTTCTTGTGAAAAGTTGAGTCTAAATGGTATGGTTCATCATGTTCTCCAAGTATAGATAGTAAAGTTGTGTATCTAACTTGAAGTATTGAGAACATAAAACATCTTGATAAAAGTAGTGAGGGTGCACACTTATGACCATATCAGACATGATTTCCGTTCATAATTCTAAAGGTTTGGGGAAAGAAAGGGTTGTGATTCCAGTGTTGTTGGCTATAGTGATTCTTGTCTTGTTCTTGCCTTTGTGGTAGTGTATTGTACTTTATAGTGGTAAAGGAATGCAGATTCAAGGCAAACTTAACATGCATACTTTCATTAGAATTGGTTAAAGCCTTTGAGACAAAATTCTTGCCTCGAAAATAAGGAGTTAAAAGACTAGAGCTTTTGAGTTCCGAAGGATGGATTAAGATGTTGGAAGGTAGAAGCGTCAGTTTGGTAAGAGAGTTTTCAAGAACAGATTCAAGTGATCATATATCGTACGTTTCACAAGAAGAGTTGAGTTTAAAAGTCATAATAAAAGGAGTTTTGGGTAAGCATCAATGTAGCGAGGTTTGGAAAATTAGTTTGGTTCTGTGTGTCAGTAATGTCAGAGGTCAGAAGAAAGGAAGGGGTGGTGAGAAATGAAGTAGCAATGGTTGAGAAGACAACATGGTTTGGTATATCAGCGATGTTTGAGATCTGAAGAAGAAAAGTGATGGAAGGTTTGAAGCTTAAGTTAAGAAAGGAATAAGAATTCGAAAGTAGACCAAGGGGTTGAGGAGCAATTGTGTAAGGCCAAGTTTCTAAGTTGAAAGGAAATGAAGTCTTTTAGAATAATGAAGTGTTGTAAGTGTAGAAAGCTAAGTAGATATTTAGAAGGAGATGTTTAGGGCTTATAAGCAAGTGAGTGCTATAGCTCAAGTTTGGAGTAAAGTTCAAGATCAATGGTTTACATAGAAGAAAGGTTTGACCTCGGTTTGAGATGAAGAACGTCAGTTGTTAAAGAAAGGTAAGGTTAGAGAAGTAGGAGGAGAAGAGAAGTAAGGTCTTGAAATAGATGAAAAAGAGTGTCTATAGTATAATCGACTAAAGTGGTTATCGAGTATGAGCAAGGAATTTGGATTGGTTAAATGTTCAAGGATATGAAGTTGCAGTCCGTGTTAAAGTCAAATTCATTAGGGGTGGTTTCGTGGCGGTGTTAAGAGACCAACTGAGTTTGATTAAGAGAGAAATAGTCGTTGGATGTTCTACAGAAGACAATGTGTTTGTGAGTTCAGATCACGTCAAAGGGTTGGTGTTGTGGGTAGAGTTGTCAAAATGAGTTACAACCCACGGGCCAACATGGCCCACCACGGGTTCGACTCAGGTTAGGTTTGAAAAAAATATTTTTTTTTATGCGGGTCAATTTTCAACCTGACTCATCTAAAACCGGCTCATCTGGGTTGAAGTGGTGAGTCGGGTTGGCTCACCAACCCACCTAATTTTATTTTATCAATTTATTATCTTATGAAACCCTAAAAAATACCATTCGGCTTATTATACGTGTATTGTATTGTACTTTTTTATTATTATTTTGAATTGTCTTGAGTATAACATCATTTTGAGAGTGAAATTTATTTAGATTTGAATTACAAAAAGTTTGTAATTTTTTTATTTTAAAAAATTGTAATCAAGTGAACCAGTGAGTCAACCCGTTTAACCTACCAACCTGTGGTGGGTCAAGCCAGGTTCAAATTTTTTTGGCTCGCTAATAAATGAGTCGGGTTGGGTTGACTCACTAAGTGACCAACCCGTGATGGGCCAGACCGAGTTGGGTCGGGTGGCCCGTTTTGACATCACTAGTTGTGGGCTAAGAGTATTATGAGGTTTAGAGGTTTAAAGGCAGGGTTGTGTTACTAAATATTCTAAGTTGAAAAGGGTGACTCTTGAAAAATGTTTTAAGTTAAGCTGGTAATTGTAAGTACATGAAGATGGCTAAGTGATGTGGTGTTTGTGGAGCCGATCATAGGGTTTAGGTTTGAAGTTTATATGAAGTGGTTTCTTATCAAGTTTGGAGCATAATATTATAAGGGATTTGATCGTCTTCCAACCTTGTTTAAGCATATTTTTGGTCTTCCAAGGGTGTTCCTCGTTTTGAGTAAAGGAAAAGCAGTGGTGGTGCATCAAGTTTGGATTAAGCAATAGATACAGATCAGTGTTAGGTGAATTAGGGATGTCAGACAAACACAAGTGAAGACGAGATGATGTTGTTCCTTCATTAATTTGGGGTGTGAACACAAGGGTGACTTAGTTGTTTTCAAATCGTTTTCTAGTGATTAGTGGTTATACATCCGTCATGAATCAAGTTAGAAAGTGAAAAAAAAAAAGGGTTGTGAGATAAAAGAGAATAACATTATTTTGGGGAAGAAGAAAAGATCAAATCTTTATGGTGTAAAGGTTTTTGGATAAGTGTTTGAAAAAAGATAATAATAGGAGTTTCTTATGAATAATTCCAATAGAGGGTATAGAGTACAAGAAACAAGTAATAGTTTGGTGGAAGAAATAGGAATTTAAGCTCAGTATAATCTTCGGAAGAACTTCAAGTTTGATGAGAAGTAAAGGATATGTTAGAACAATCCGATATAACTCTTTTGATTTTTCTAATAATTCTATAAAATATGAATTTATGTTTATGTTTAAAAATTATTATTTTTAAAACTTTAATAAAAAATTATAGGTTTAATCATTTTTGACATCCCTATTTTCGTAGGATTGTCTCAAATTGGTCCTCGTATTTTCTTTTATCTCAATTAGGTCCCTATTTTTGTAAAATTGAATCAATTAGAGTCTTACCGTTAGGTTTCAGTAGACGGCGTTAAATTTGTTGAATCATAACATGCTGACAAAGCAAATTTTAATTACGTGGCATCAGATTGAGTTAGGTGGAATTTTATCATGCATTAAATAATTAAACCTAAAAGTTTTAAATAATTAAACCTAATTAATACTGTAACTTCTAACAAAAATATAAATTAATTAAACCTAATCTCTTTCGCCACACACTTTCAGAACCTTGTTCAGCATCACCGTCTATCACTCGTCGGAGACACCGCCTCCACCAGCTTCAGCACGTTTTCCACCGTCGCTGCTCCCAGCTCCGCCTCGCTAACAGCCTCGCATGAAACCACCATCTTCTACAGTGGTCCACGCAGAACTCACTCCCCGAGCCTCTGCACGCCAACCTCCTCCACAGCAAGCAGCACAACATCATTCACCCCCCTTGGGTTCTTCAAATTCGCGATGCAGAAAAGTTGATTCACATCAGCGATGCAAACCAAGTTGTTTCCCCAAAACGCACAATCCGCAACGGATGACGGCGACCAGGCTGGCGAAGGGCGCAACGACGACCTTGGTGCGGGCTTGCGGTAATAGTGGTTGTAGAGGAATTGCCACTCCGCAGCGACAGAGACATTGGCCATTGAAGGGGTGGAAAAAAGAGGGCAATGCAATTGATAGAGTTAGGGTTTGGAATTGAATCAGATATTGAACATTGATCGTACTGTGGCAAACAGTTCAGGGGAATTGGGAAGAGGAAAGCCGTATACTTTTTTTCTAATTCCTTAGTTAAGTGTTAAAAATGTATAATGGGACATCAGATCTGTCTTCTTTGTTCCTAATTTCTTGAACGCTTGTCCCCAAATTCCACTTCTTGGCCTCCAAAGGCGATTCTGTTGAGGAGGGTGATCAAAGGCATGCTCCTTTTCAAGTATTTGTTTTGGAATGTAGATAAATTATTGCTGATCTTGAAAGGTGTATTCTTTTTAGATTAAGTGTACTGTAATTCTAGTTTTCTGTATTTGGTTGAGCTTCTCAGTTCTTTGTGATGAACTTTCCATGGTAACCAGATTAGTCAACAGGAAGAACGTCTACTATTTGAGATTCTGTAATATATAAATTCCTTATGTTGTATTGGATGAACAAAAATGAGACACTGATTGCCTGTGTTTGATTNACAGAAAAGATAAGATATTTTTGAATGATCTGGGTGAGACCAGTGCAACTTCAATAACCTTAACAAGAAGAAGGAAGACTCAAGGATCAAGGAACAAGACAATGCTTTAAATTTCACTTAATGCATAATAAAATTCCACCTAATGCAATCTTGTGCCATGTCATTAAATTTTGTTTCGTCAGCCTGTCATGATTAAGCAAATTTAACGCCGTCCNCTGAAACTTAACGGTAAGGTTTTAATTGATTCAATTTTATAAAAATAGGGACCTAATTGAGATAAAAAAAAATACGAAGACCTATTTGAGACAATCATACAAAAATAGGGATGTCCGAAATAATTAAACCAAAATTATACGAATTAACTCACGTAAAATTTCACAATTAAATTTAAAACTATTAAAATCAATATAATTAAAAATACCAAATACTATCTGTTTCGGTATAAATTTCAGGACCGAAGGACTAACCTTGATGGCGTCGTCTTCTGCCTTTTTGTCCGCTTCTTCTGGATCTCGACCGCACGTTCTTGTGTTGATTTCGACCGTCCAGCTATCTTCAAGTCTTGACTGGGGGGGAGGTACCTGAAAAGGCACTCCGACGCTCAAGTTAGGCGTGTATATGGAACCCTCTGTGAGAGAGGATTGATAAAGTATGAGGAGTATGCTGAATGAATTGTCAATGAAGTGTAGTGAAAACGTACCTGTTTGGAACCCTTCAGCCTTTACTTATAGGCTTTGGGTTGATATAAGATAAGCAAAATATAAACAGAATAACAATAAATATAAACGGTCTTATTGAGCGTATACTGAGCGTATCTTTGCTTCTGTTAGGATATATCTAGTAGATATATTTAAAATATATCTGGATACCATTTACACCGGCATTGGGCCTTGAGCCCAATAAGATAGTGGCGCCATGGTGGGCTGTTGGCCCATTAAGGCCGTTCGGTTCTTCTGGCCGTTGGAAATATACTACCGTACATCATCCCCCCAAGCCCGAGGCAAAGGAAGGAGTTTGTGTTTGTTTGTCCGAAGGGCTTAATTGTGCCTGTCGTTCGGTATTATTTTGCTTCGCTGTGTGTAAGCCGAGTAATCATACAATTGTGTGAGTGGCTGGAAAACGACATGGTGAGCTCGTCGTTTAGGCTTAAAAAAGGGGCATATATTTCCCGCGCTAGGGGTAGCGTTAGAGTCGCGAAAAGGAGGCCGTTAGATCAAGCACATCTAACGGTGCGGAAGACGCAGCCAGTTTCGTAACCTCCACGTTTTTAATTATGTGAGGAAGTGAAACCGTTTTCATTTCTGTCTCTGGCACTTATCTCCCCAGGCTTTCTCCTTTCTTCATCTGACCTTCGAGTATTTTCTCCTGTCGCGCACCCATTTCCAGGTAACAATGGCTTCCTCCCCTGTCCTTTACAATTTTTCTGATAATGTCGAGGGGGAACACGGTGATCCACAGGTTGCCCAACCGGTGGTTACTGGTTGTGTCACTTCTTTACTTAGCGGGGATAGGGTTTTTGTTCACGGGGGAGTGGTTGTTGATGGCCCTGAAGAGGGCTGTTCCCCCTCCCCAAGAGAATACTCATGGGCCTCCCGGGAGGTTGGGGAACAAGGAAGTTCATTTTCTTCTCGAGAAACTCTGATGCGCTGGGTAGAGGACAACTACGTTCTAAGGAACATGGGGTACTAGCGTGCCCTTAAATTAATAGCTTGTAGAGACGATGAAAGGGTTTTTCACGGAGAAGATGTGATTGGAAAAGATTGTTTCTTTATGTATATGCCTTTTCTGTATGATATGTATGTTAGACTCCCTCTGACTAGGTTTCAAATGGATGTCTTACGGTGCTTGAATGTAGCCCCTTCTTAGTTACACCCGAACGGCTGGGGCTACATTCAAGCGTTCGGCGTTTTATGCCAAGCCTTAGGTGTCGAACCGACCGCCAAAATATTCCTATTTTTCTTTAAGACCCGCCCTAATGCCAAGAAGGGTTGGGTATCTCTGACGTCTATGGCCAAAAATTCCATCTTTAGTTTGTTTGCCGAGTCATACAAAGACTTTAAAAACCACTTTTTTAAAGTGTTTGTTACCGAAATGGGTCGACCATTCTTTTATAATGATGACGGGAACTCTAGATTTCCCCTATATTGGACTAAGAAGCCTCGTACCTTAACCTCTTGGCCAAAAGAGGATATGTCTGATGTTGAACAGAGGGATCTGGATAGGTTGGTCAAGTTACCTTGTCCGTTCTCTTCCAGGAAGCTGGTTAATTGCCTGAAATACAACGATCTGAAATCAAGAGTGTTTGGTAGGTCTCTTTGTCAAATGTCTTTCATTTGCATTCTGTGAATTGTAATTTTGTGCGGGTGTTACTATTTTGCAGAAGTTATGGCCAAAAAGATCGGGCGGGATTGGTTCAGGGAATCACAAGTATTGGACCAGGGGGTCGGTTTACAGACCGCTCGTTCAAGTGGAACATCATCTACGCCGGCCACTATAGTGCATATAGAGGACACTCCTCCTTCTCCGGTTCAACCTCTGACCCGCAAGAGGAAAACAACAGCAAGTAGTGGGGCCTCCAAGGGCAAAAAGACAATGGCAGTTCCGGAAGAGTCAATTCCCGAACGGCATTTACCCTTGGGTATGGATGATCCAGGTTTCGATCTAAGGCACAAGATCGAATTTAACTTCGATGCTGCCGAGGAAAAAGCAATGGCGGCCATGTCTGAGCAGCAAATGTCCGAATACTTGTTGCATCATATTTTGAGGTGTGGTGCTGCGGCTTACAAGATGGCTTATGCATCTAGCCGTGGAGATGTCCAGAGTGAAGTGTGCCGGTTAAAGAAGGAGTTGGAGGAAGCGCGTGCCGCTCATGCCAATTGTGCGAGGAATGCTGAAGAAGCTGCCAAAATGTTAGCCGAAAGCCATACCCTCAATGAACAGTTGAGGAATATGAGCATCCGGACGCAGACCGAACGAGATAATATGTCAAAGGAGCTGGAATCGGCCCGAAAGACCATCTCTCAACTAGAAGTTATTCAGAAAGAGAGAGACGATCTGAGGGTGGCCTCGGTAGAATGGAAAAATACCGAGGCCGAGATGTATGCGGCCATTCGCCAGGAGCACACCAAAGGTTTTAAGAAGGCTCTAAGGCAAATGGCGTGCTTAGCCAATGTTTCGTCTAGTGATTTTGAATTTGATGTGTACAAAGATGTTTATCTTGGGAAGATGACACCGATTAGAGATATACCAGATGGTACCTTCACCGAGGAGGGGGACCTAGCCGAGATAGAGGCAGAAGGCGCCCTTGAAGAGCCGGCAGAAGAGGTTGCTGCAGAGGAAGAAGAAGAAGAGGCCAATGTAGCAACTTAGGACTTTGTAACATATTTTATGCTTTCGCGTCCCAAAGTTGTAACAACCCGTACTTTGCCTTTATGACTTTATTTGCTCATTGTTGATGTTTTGAATGTAATGCTCTTGCTGCTTTAAAATTTGGGTTGGATCTTTGCTTGTGCATCGTAATATCTTGTAATGTTTTCTGATCGTGGAGGACATGGGGTCCCGTAACGTTTCTAGATGGGAAAATCTAGGGGACATGGCGCCCCGTAATGTTTCTAGATTGAAAAATCTAATGGACATGGCGTCCGGTATTGTTTCTAGATTGAAAATTCTAATGGACATGGCGTCCGATATTATTTCTAGATTGAAAAATCTAGGGGACATGGCGCCCCATAATGTTTCTAGATTGAAAAATCTAGTGGACATGGCGTCCGGTATTGTTTCTAGATTG
>NC_028358.1:8924037-8929113 GCF_000741045.1 Vigna radiata var. radiata
GGACATGGCGTCCGGTATTGTTTCTAGATTGAAAAATCTAGGGGACATGGCGTCCGGTATTATTTCTAGATTGAAAAATCTAGGGGACATGGCGCCCTGTAATGTTTCTAGATTGAAAATTCTAGTGGACATGGCGTCCGGTGGTTTAAATGCAAATTGTATATGTGAACTGAAATACTTCATTAAAAATATGCTAAGAGAAATAACATTGTTTGCAAAGATCAACATATAAAATAATAATTTCAATCATTCAACTATAGTAAAACTTGAGATGAGTTGCGTTCCATGTGTTGGGAACGGTCGTTCCGTCAAGCTGTTCCAGGCGGTACGCCCCATTATTCAGGTCGTCTTTGACGCGAAAGGGTCCCTCCCATTTGTCGGCTAGCTTCCCGTGCGTTTTGTCTTTCCGGGCGTCTCCGCGTTTACGCCAAACTAGGTCTCCCTCAGCGAAGCTGCGTGGTTTAATTTTGGAGTTGTAACGCTGAGTGATAAGTCTTTTCTGAGCTGCATTTTTTATTAAGGCTGTTTCTCGTCGTTCGGGCAATGCGTCCAAGTTTATCCTCAATTGTTGATCATTCATGGTCATATCTTGTATATTCCGCCGTAAGGAGGGCTCTCCAACTTCGACCGGTAGCATAACGTCCGTTCCATATGTGAGGTTGAAAGGAGTTTCACCGGTAGCACCATGCGGTGTGCAACGGTAGGCCCACAATACTTCAGGCAGTTCTTCAACCCATAGACCCTTGGCTTGTCCCAGACGTCTCTTCAATTCAGTAATTATGACTTTATTGGCCGCCTCTGCTTGACCATTAGTCTGGGGATGTTCTACCGAGCTAGTAACATGTTTAATACCAAGTCCGCGAAGGAAATCTTCTAGCGTCCGGTCTATAAATTGCCGACCGTTATCTGTAATGAGCTTCTGTGGAATGCCGAATCTGCATATCAAATGCCAAATAAAACTCTGTACTTTTCTGGCGGTAATTGTTGCGAGGGCCTCCGCTTCGATCCACTTGGTAAAATAGTCTACCGCCACAAGGAGATACTTTCGCTGCCCACTACCGATCGGTAAGGGGCCGGCTATATCCATCCCCCATTGGGCGAAGGGCCATGGGGAGATGATTCCCATTAGTTCGGATGGAGGGATTCGGGTATCATGTCCATGAGATTGACAAGAGATGCACCTTCGTACGAAATCTACGCAGTCTCTTTCAATGGTAGGCCAATAGAAGCCTGCTCGTAGGATTTTTGCTTGAAGTAGTCTTTTTCCCGAGTGTGTACCACAGATTCCATGATGCAGCTCTTGTATGACATATTTTCCTTCATCTGCAGATAGACACTTCAATAGTGGGGTGGTATACCCGCGCCGGTAAAGGTCATCGCCGATGAACGTATAACAGGCAATTCGTTTAGAGTCGGAGGCACTCACGAACCCGCCCTGTTCCTGTTGAGTCATCAGTTGTATGATTTCGCGTCGCCAGTCAGTTTTCGAAGAGGTGAGATCAATGGAACATGTTTCTAACAATGGTTTATCCAGTGTGGTTCGGATCACCGAGGTTAGTTGAGATTTATTCCGGCTGTGTGTCAGTTTAGACAATAGATCCGCTCGGGAGTTCTGTGCTCGAGGTACATGTGCAATATTGAAACTGAAAAACGATTTGATCAGATCACTAACCTTATGATAATATTGCAATAGATGATTATCTTTGACTTGAAAAGTGCCATTGATGTGCCCGACGACTAGCTGCGAGTCCATCCGGCATTCCAGGCGCTCGATCTCCAATTCCACGGCCAAAAGTAGCCCGCTGATTAAGGCCTCGTACTCAGCTTGGTTAATACTGAGTTGAAAATTGAAGGATATAGCCTGTTCGACAAGCAGACCGTTCGGTCCCTCGAGTACGACTCCAGCACCGCCTCCTTTCTTATCTGAGGATCCGTCCACGCTTAAAGTCCATGTGGGCGGTATGATTGCCAGCGAAAGTTCTGCCGTGAAGTCGGCCAGATGTTGACCTTTGATGGAGCCCTGTGGTTCAAAAAGGAGGCCGAATTCTGATAATTCGATGGACCAGGCAACCATTCGGCCCGCGAGATCCGGTTTTCGGAGAATTTTGGCGATCGGATGGTTCGTCCGGATAACGACTTGATGACTCTGGAAGTACGGTCGGAGTCTTCTANCTGCAGTNATCAAAGCTAGGGCCACNTTTTCCACCTGGGAATATCGCTCTTCTGCTCCCTNNAGAGTTCTGCTAACAAAATAAATCAATTTAAGAACTGGAGACTCTTGAATGAGGGCGGCGCTTACCGAATGATTAGAGACCGCCAGGTACAGTTGCAAATCAAAGCCTTCCGTTGGTCGCGCCATCACCGGTGGAGACGTTAGTATGTTCTTTATTGTGGAGAAGGCAACTTCACACTGATCGTCCCAGCGCCGGGGCACATTCTGCTTCATGTTCTTTATTATGGGCTTGATGTGGTCTGAGAGCTTCGGAATGAACCGTGATAAGGCGGTAAGGCAGCCGACTAAACATTGGACCTCCTTAAGTTTCGTTGGGCTCCGCATCTCCAAAATCGCCCGGCATTTATCCGGGTTGGCCTCTATTCCTCGGTTGGTCAACAGGAAACCTAGGAACTTACCTGCCTGTACCCCAAAGGTGCATTTCAAAGGATTCAATCGCAGGTCATACCGCTCGAGCTGTTGAAAGACTTCGGCTAGGTCTCTCAAATGTTGTTGATGTGAAGAGCTTTTTACCACCATATCGTCGACATAAACCTCCATACACCGCCCGATTTGATCCCGAAAGACTTTGTCCATGAGCCGTTGGTAAGTTGCGCCAGCATTTTTTAGACCGAACGGCATCACCTCATAGCAGTAGTTGGCATGCTCCGTTATGAAAGTTGTTTTCTCCTGGTCTGGGACGTGCATGGGGATTTGGTTGTATCCCGAATAGGCATCAAGAAAGCTTAAGACCGCGTGTCCCGAAGCACCGTCTACTAACCGGTCAATGCTGGGAAGNGGGTANTTATCTTTCGGACAGGCTTTATTGAGATCGGTAAAGTCAACACACATTCGCCACTGACCATTTGCTTTCTTTACCATCACAACGTTTGNGAGCCAAGTGGTGTATCGGATTTCCCGNACGAACCCGGCCTTTACTAGTTTGTTCACCTCGTTCTGCACGNCTTCCCTCTTGTCNTTACCAAGTCGTCGCTTTTTCNGAGCTACCGGACGGGCTTCACGAAATATTGATAGCTTGTGAGTGATTACACTGGGGTGAATTCCTGGCATGTCAGAGGCGGTCCATGCAAAAAGTTTGCTGTTTGACTTCAGCAGTGTGGTCAGGTCTTTTTCTTGTTCNGGCGTCAGGCCGGCGCCAATGNAGGTGGTTTGGTNGGCATTTTTNNCGAGGATGAACTGTTTGGTTTCCCCCTGGGGTTGGATGCGGTCATCAGTATTGGTCCTAGGATCCAAATCGACCAGTATTGCTTCAGACCGTTTTTCTTTAANATACGGCTTAGCCTTCAAAGCAGCCGCGTAACATTGCCGAGCGGTTTTCTGATCTGCCCGAACGGTACATATNTTCCCGTCCTCCGAAGGGAATTTCATCGCCAGGTGAGGAGTAGAAACTATGGCNCCGAAGGCATTGAGGCACGGCCGCCCTAAGAGGGCGTTATATGAGGTATGGGNTTCTACCAACAGAAACCGCGTGCGGAGTTCTTTGGCCCTGTCACCAGTTCCTAGTCGGGTTCTGAGATCAAGATATCCCCGAGTATCCACCCGTTCTCCTGCAAACCCAACAATTTGCTCTCCGAAGGGTGTTATCATATCTTCTGATAGTTCCATCTTTTGGAAGGTAGTCCAATATAGGATGTTGACGGAACTTCCATGATCCACCAGAACCTTACTTACATCGTACTGTGCTATGCGAGCGGTTATAACCATTGGATCATCTTGGTTGGGATCTGGGGCATGAAAATCTTTGTCTGTGAAGATGATGTCCGGCATCGATAAGGGGTTGCGGGTGACGTTATGAACACTCCGTAAACTTCTCAAGTGTCTTTTGCGAGCTGAGGATGAGGTCCCTCCTCCCGCAAAACCGCCCGAGATAGTATCGATCCGTCCCCGTGGAGTAGGGTCACGCTTCCGAGGTCTGCGAGAGCGCTCACGAGATTGATCTCTGGAGCGTTTGGTATTTCTCCCTGTACGCTCGGGACTTCTTCTTATCTTTCTGGGCGACCGGTCTCGTCGACGTGTTTCTGTTCGGACAAATTCTTGTAAGTGCCTTTTGCGAATCAGCTTTTCAATTCTATCCTTGAGGACTCAGCAATCTTCTGTGGTGTGCCCCTGGTTGCCATGGTATCTGCAAACTTTGGCTCCGTCTGCAGCATCCGGTGTCCCCCGTTTGATAGCGGTAATGAGGTTGGCCTGTAGGGCTTTTTCAAACACCTTTTCCCTTGAGGCCGTAAGAGGAGCATACCGATCGTACTGAAGATTGTAAGGGGTTGGGGTGTATTTTCGTGACGGTTTATGATTACGGCTTTTGTCCCGTGATCGTCCCCCTTCCTGCTTGGTCTCTGCTGCGGCGGCATCCGTTTTCCGGTGAAAATGCCGTTGATCCTCCATTTTAATGAACTTGTTCATCTTTTCTTGCAACTCTTCCATGGTCTTTGGCAACTTGGCATACAGGGATTCTGAGACGTAACCTGGCTTCAGGCAATTGGGTAAATTAGTAATGATGAATTCATGGCTTACCCCTTTAACTCTTCTTGCTACCTCAGTGTATCTGCGCATGAACTTTCTTAGTGACTCATCTTTCTCTTGTTTGAGATTGACAAGTTCGGCTGCGGTGGTTGCTTCTTTACGATTGGTTGCATACTGCCTTTTGAATAGAGTGGCGAACGTGCGGAAGTTGTCAATAGAGTTAGGAGGGAGAGCATAATACCACTCGAGAGCCTCGCCCTTCAGGGATAGGGAAAACGCTCGGCATTTGACTGGATCGTCGCTGGAGTAGAAGGCCATAGAATCAAGGAAACTTCTGAGATGGTGTTCCGGGTCGGTTGTTCCGTCAAACCTTTCCATCT